>NC_044312.2:60882602-61184435 GCF_007474595.2 Lynx canadensis
TCTGGTGTTCAGACAAAATGAAAAAGAAACAAATCAGATTGCTGAAGACTGAATGGAATAAATGTGCTACAGTAGGCATAAACCAATTAGAAACAGAAGTAAAACAATGGTAAGGATGTGCCAGTGATTTTGGTTATTATATGTGTCAGGAAATATATACATAGAAGAAGCACAGCTTTGCTATGATTAGCTAAATAGTTGAAAACAAAATGTCTTTATGGAATTTGGAATTTCTGAATAGGTATCAGGTTCATGGAAGTGAACTAAAGAATGGAGAGCAAGTATAATCGGTGGCTCCAAGGGTTTGGAGACCAGAGACCTGTGGTAGGTGGAGAGAGTCTTACCTTTCAAGATGTGGAGAATTACAGAGGATACAATACCAGAGACTAAATGAATTGTCTTTAACTTCCCTTCCAAGAAACTCTTCCTTGGGTTTAAGCTAAATTACTCATGATGGAGCTTAAAGTCATCAGATACATTTTATTATAGAGACAACTAAGTAGTGGTGCTGATCTGAGACCAGCTGCTTGACTTGGCCTTTAGATAGGGAGGAGAGCTTCTTTTATCCTTATTTAGAGTGGGGTATGTGAAGGTCACCTATTTACCTCTCCGTATGGAAAATTTTTACAAAGGACTTTGATGGTGTAGCCATTTACCCAACTGGGATAAATACACCCTTGGGGGATTTCTGTGCTAGTCTACTGTGCTTCACCTCTCTGCCCCAAGTTATTTAGCTAGCACCAGGAAATGCGGATGCTCTGACAAGAGAAAAAGGACCAAAGAAAAATAAACATATTGACACAATAACTCTGTGTTTATCTGTTTTAATTAAAAATGATATTGAACATGAATACAGCATTTAAGATAAGGATCCAATATTTCTTCTTGATTTTTATTCTATTTGTTTCTTGTAAATAATGAATTACACAGATTTTTTTGTACAACTAAGTGGAATAACAAATATTTTGAAAGTATTTCCAGGTAATAGCATTGTGCCAAGTACATAGTACATATAAATGAAATATTTGTCGAAATGAGCAAATGGATTCCTACAATTCAGAAGCAAACAGTAAAATAGAATTACAATGTTAAGGGATTCCATGCAGGTTACACTTTCAATAGAAGAAGAAAGATTTGTCAGCATAGCCATTCAAATGGAAGCAACTCCTAGAAAAAAATAGATTGGTTCTTCTTCAGAGATTATGTTAATTAACATTCGTATAGTGATTAATTTTTCCAAGTAATTTTAGGTACATTATCTTATTTTGTCTTAGTCACTCAGGCTAAAACAAACATTTTTAATTTACCTAACATATACTGGTAAACAGTACTTAACACAAAATCAGTGGTCAGTAATGTTTGTCAAATTAATTTATCGCTCACTCTTGCAGATCTATTTCAAGTCTAGAAAAGAGAACCATATAAATAAGCAAAATAGAAGCCATTTTATTAAAGTCTATTTGGTTGATGATTAGGCTAATTAGCTAATAAAGTTGGTTAAATGTAGGAGTCATAAAAGTAATTTTAACCTACATTGATCATTTTATTTTAACTTGAGACATATATGTAATTTATTCATCATTGTTTGATGTAGAGTTAGGGTCTTTCAATGTAGTTCTGCAAATTGCAATTTTATATTATCTTCCTTTGTAAACCATATCTTTAATAAGCTGTATACAATTTCCATTATAATAATTATGATGACTGAAGGAAAAGCAAGTAGCCTACAGTGTACTTACTGGGGGCAATTAGGATTTGCTAACTAGAGAGTGATCTATGAGTGTTCAACTGGCCGCTAGCATTAGTCAGTATGTTTTACAGAGGGAATACATATGGCAAGTTTATTCAGTAGAACTTGCATGGGAATCTTTTTTTAATTAAGTTTTATGGGTATATAAAGAGCTGTATATATTTACTGTATACAATTTGATGAATTTGGGAATACATATACAGCTGTGAAAGGCCATAAATGTATTCCTCCCACCCCCTTTCGTATTATTTTATGTGTGTGTGTGGTAAAACACTTATCATAATACCTATCCTCTTAGCAAGTTTTCAGTATACAATACAATATTATGATATACAGACCAACAGGTATGTGAAAAGATGCTCAACATTAATAATCATCAAGGAAATGGAAATCAAAACCACAATGAGATATCACCTCACATTTCTTAGGATGCCTATCATTGAAAAAAAAGAACAGCAACAAAAAACAAATACTGGAGAATATATGGAGAGAAGGGAACACAGCATTGATGGGAATTTAAATTGGTACAGTCTTATAGAAAACAGTATGGAGGCTTCTTGGGGTGCCTGGATAGCTCAGTAGGTTGAGTGTCCGACTCTTGATTTCAGTTCAGGTCATGATCCCAGGGTCATGGGATCAAGCCCCTTGTTGGGTCTGTGATGACAGCATGGAGCCTGCTTGGGATTCTCTCTCTCTCTCTCTCTCTCTCTCTCTCTCTCTCTCTGCTTCTCCTCTGCTCACACTCTTGCTCTCTTTCTCTCTCTCAAATAAATAAACATTATATATATATATATATATATATATATATATATATATGAAAAAGGAAACAGTATGGAGGTTTCTCAAAAAATTTAAAGGAAGCATTAGATGCCCCTGGAGAAGAGCTTGGTCAAGTATTTTCAAAGTAAAACTTTTAATCATAAAACATACAGTTAATGGGGCACCTAGGTGGCTCAGTTGATTAAGCATCTGACTTGATTTTGGCTCAGGTCATAATCTCACAGTTCCTGGGATCCAGCCCCATGTTGGTCTCTGTGCTGAGCCTGCTTGGGATTCTCTCCCTTTGCTCCCCCATTTGCACATGCTTGCACAGGAGCACACATTCTCATGCTCAAAATAAATAAATAAACATTAAAAAAAAAAGACCACTGGGTGTTATATGTAAGGGATGAATCACTAAATTCTATTCCTGAAATCATTATTATACTATATGTTAACTAACTTGGATGTAATTTAAAAAATGATAATGAATTAAAAATAAATAATAAAAAAACAAAAACAACAACAAAAAAGAAACATAGAGTTAAGTTGTTACAGACATTTTGTGGTTGGTTTTGCATATTTTCTTCAATTCTTATAAATTGTCCCAGGCTAGAAATTACGTTTTTTTAAGGTTTAATGGTATATAGCATTATTTGTTATTAGTAACAAAGCATCTAGTATTATATTGAATTCATAAAACAGTAATTGTCAGAATAAGTAATTCTTTAATATAGTAAATATGAAAATTTTATGGAGAATCTAAATGTAGACAGGAGAGACATTTTATTGTTTCTATGTCTAACACAGATTTTTAATCTTGATTATTTTTTAATCATTGCTTCAGAATATCTGAATCTGTCTCTGCTGGCCTGCAGGAAAGATATGACATGCTAATATATGTGTTTATACTTTATAAATTTACATAACTCTCTTGCTATTCATCTAATCAGTGATTTTGTAATCCCTGGTACTTTTGCCTTGAGGAGTTTTGCTAATGGGAAATTTTCAAATTGAAATTTTCTTCTGTTTAATCAATCATTTAATTCTTAGGATTCTGACCACTGCCTTAAAGACATTTGTCTTTAATCAAATGTTCTTAATGTAATCTATTGGATAAAAAACAGGTATATGAGTGGTGTTGAGCAATTTTTTGGTGAAATATTTCCCCTTTTCTGATAGACCCAAACATAGAAGTGGGCCCAATCTGCTGGTCCTGTAGATGTGAACCTGATTGATCACTACTAGAGACTTAGACACCTGACCTAAGAAGGGTCAATCAGATGTTTTTCTCATAAGCATTTTTAACATTGTATTTCAGAATAATTTCTGTGTTATAGAAAAGCTGCAAAAACAATAGTAAAATTTTCATATGTCCTTCACCCTGATACTTCATTTCCTGAGTATTTGTAACTTCAAGGGAAGCCTGTGAAGACTGAGAAATGGCAGGCTTTTAAACTTCTCCTGAGCAGCCCATAGCTTCTCTGGCTTCTTTGTCTTGGGTTTGGTTGTTTGGCTCCTCCTTGTATTGCCCTGCATACTTTCTTAATTTGATAGATGTGCTTATTATTAAGTGTGCCCTTCACGTCTCTGATTATCTCAGTAGTCCTAGTTCTGAGCTTTTAATCCATCTTCACATTCCATGGAGGTCGTATTTCCATGAGCTGTTTTCAGCTGATGATTGAATATGGCAGGGAAACTAAGACAGGCCCATTCCTAGAAGGCACAGGATTCCTCTGACAGATGACTTTGACTTGAGGATACCTAATGGCCTTGACTAACTCTGTTTAGAACTGCATGGCAGTCTGGGATGATTCTTTCCACCGAAACTTTTTTTTCCTTATTTTTCTGTTTAACTCAAGGTGAAGCTTACATTAAAGTGTGACAGTTCTTCCAGCTTCCTTCTTGTCCATTCTTGACTTCTTCTTCTAATGTTCCCTAGCCCCTTGTTGGCTGTTTGTCTATTTTGCTCCAGGGATGTCATGCTCTATTAACCATCCCCACAACTGCTTTCACTTTGAACTCTATTGTGTGTTCTTTGGATCTTGTTGGTTTTTATGATAATTGCAGCCCTCTGGTTTTTGGTGATTATATGGCCTCTGTTATGTCCAGACCTCATCATATACATGGATATTAATGACCCTGTCTCAGTGACCTTATCTCCTGTTGTCCCTGGTCAGCAGAAAAGAGCTACTTCTCAACTTCTTAGTGATGCTGGTTTCATTTTCACAGCTCATTCCTAATGAACTTAGTGAATGGTGTGTCCTCTAGGCCTCTCATGGAACACACCCTAGGGCAGATCTTCTGACCTTATATAATCTATCCATCCTGGTGTGCTCACTTTTCTCAGCCACTATTCTATTGCTTAAAGAATTGTTCATAAAAGAAGTAGAATCAGGAAATCAACATAGATTAAAAGAAAAAGAGGAAGGAATATGGTATTTTGGGGTGGGAAGTAGCAGAATTCAACTTGAAGTTAACCTGTTGCATTTGAGGAATGGTAAGAATACAAGTCTAGTTAGAAAACCTGGCTAATTGGGGTGTCTGGGTGGCTCAGTCAGTTAAGTGTCCAACTCTTGGTTTCAGCTCAGGTCATGATCTTGTGGGTCATGAGATTGAGCCCCACATCAGGCTCCACACTGACAGCATGGATCCTGCTTGGGATTCTCTCTCTCCCTCTCTCTCTGCACCTCCCCCACTCATTCTCTCTCTCTCTCTCTCTCTCTCTCTCTCAAAGTAAATAAATAAACTTTTAAAAAAAGGAAAACCTGGCTAATGAAGTAGATAAGCAAGCATGTTTTACTACAAGTCTAAGAGACTTTATCCATCCTTCTGAAGGAAACATTTTGATTCCATTTTTTCCATAATTGATCAGATGACAGTTTCCTGGATGGATAAATTAAAGAGAGAAAAAAAGGCAAGGGACACAACAGATGTGCATGAATGAAAGAATCAGGACATATACAGTGTATGGGAAACATAATGAAAAAAATCATGCTTTCACATGCACAGAGCTGTTTTTTTTTTTTGCCATTCTCTTTTATTTTCTCTTGTGACCTATAGGATGAACTATTCAGATCCTTAAGACTCCCCATGATAATCTTTTTTCAGTGGTTTCCCCTTGAGCTACAAACTTTATTAGAATGTTAATTTAGTGAATTTACCTCAATCCCACTCAATATACTAAGCCAAGTACCAGTTTATTTCCTTTAATGAATTATACTAAGTAACATGCATATGTAGTATGCCAGACATTTTGTAGATCAACAATATAACTCAACCTAAATAAAATTATGCAAATATTTGCTTGCACCTTATAAAGTTCCCTAAAATATATCAAAAGCATTTCCCTCTTGCCATTATCTTGTTCACTTTCTTAACTCTAGATATCCTCTAGAGATAGGCTCAATCACAGCAAACTTGGCAATACTGTGGCCCTTTGAGCATCTCAACATATAAGTCCCTCAACTCTAATATTCCCAGGTGTTCTATCTTTCTGAAGCTCCAGTCAGCTAACAGACATATAGAATTACCAGAGCAAAAGTCCCCCATACATTCAGGAAGCACACCCAAATTTCTAAACTAAATCTACAAATCAATTCCTTTATAGAATAGTATTGTTCAAGCAAAAGATGTTCTTTAAGCAACTAATACAAATCCTACAATCTAAAGTCACTTAATAGAATCCAATGGGTAGAGAAAACAGAACAAAAAAAGAGGTAAAGTTTTGTATATTCTTCAATGCTGTGTCCAGATAGGACCTATGAATTTAAAACTCAGAAGAGTATTCTTCCATGAGGAGTAAAATGGTGATGCAGTACTTCTCACGTTCTTCTAGTTTCTTCCAAAATATATGTCTCCTCTATTTACCTTTGGAAACATTTTCAACTTAGATGGCAACACAAACAAGAGGTATAATTTTGCCTTATCAAGTTAGTACATTACTTTATATTTGTTTATGTCACTGCTTCACACACTAGACTTTAAGCTTCTTGAGTGCAGAGAATATGTTCTTTTGAGCTTTTGATTTCTATTGCTTCTCACAAAGCCAAACATAAAGTAGGATCCCCGTTGCTTGTGTGCTGGCAAATTGAATATCTGAAAACTAAGAAGTCCTCATTTGTAGTGTTTTTCAGTTCCCAGGTATAAATGGTTTTTTCAAGCTGCCAGGACATGGTGGAACACAGAGTTGAGATGAGATGCACAGCATGGCTGCCTGTAAGCTGATGTGCGCTGGCTCCACGTGTGCTGGCCTTTTTTTTTTTTTCAGGCTTGTATTCTCCAGAGGAAAAGTTATCTGATGTTTTCCGTGACTCCATACAGGCCGTAACAGTTCAGAGAAAGTGACTAGTTCTAAATACAAGTCTAAATAATACAGCTTAACAATACAGCTGTATCCCAGTGTTTGTGGGCTACATGAAACATCCCTCCTATTGATTACTTTTACAACTGCAATAAAATTGATGTGACTCCACTTTCCTCTTCATTTTTGTACCATTTTATACAACTGACTTTTAAGCTTCTGCCTGTCTCTTAAATTGATATGGTTACCATAAGTTCTTTTTTAGGAACAAAATATTTTAGGTACGGCCATGTATAGCTGTTTATAGGCTGAACATCATAAATTATTTATCTCGATTCTTTGGTTGGTTAAGATATCCATAGTAGGTCCTTTGTGGCATTTGTGAAGCCTCTGAAATTTTATGGAAAATCTGAATGTGTTTATATGTGATTTTTCTGTGGAGAAGTCTTCATCCATTTCATTAGACTCCAAAGGGACTGTTATGCTTTAAAAGGTTAAGAAGCTCTGCCTCAAACTATTTCTAGTTCTCCAAAGTTCCCATTTCCTGTAATGAATTAGCAAATGCCCCTAATCCTTGAAGCTGTGCTATTGGCTGTCCAATACTAAATATTGATCTCTGGCTTACATGGCATGACATATCTATTCTAATCTTTTGAACTATTAACTATGAATGAAGAAAACAAACTATAGTCTAAGAAAGACAACACAACTTTCTTTTAAGGCATGATATATAAACATGAAGATTCTTACTTTTTCAGTTCTTACTTTTGATCTTATAATATTTTTCCTAGATGCTTTTGGCAGAGTGTTAATACACTAGTGAAGAGCATGGCATCTAAGATGCAGAAAGCCTGGATTCAAATCTCAACCCTCAGCCATGTCAGATGTCTGGCCTTTGATGGCCTAAATGTCTTTAGGCCTCACTTTCTTCATCTCTAAAATGTAATTAATACTGTATAGTTCACTGAGCTCTTTGAAGAGTAAATGGAATATGTCTTAAAAGCTGTTAGTAGAACACATACTATAAAGTAGTCACTAAATGTTAATTACTCTGAGTATTTTCTTATTTCATTATCAATGATTTTCATGTTTCCCTTTTGGACTATAAAATTCTTGGGATGTGACATATTTATGACTGAAAACACAAAGCCACTCTCTAAATATTTGTTGATTAAGGAATAAAATGACAAAAAAAAATCTGATAGACAGTAACTTACCAGGACTACTTTTCTACAGTGAAAGTCACTTTTTTCAGGTTTTTCTCAAACAAACAGCTCTGTTTGTTTTGCAAGGAGAAGACTGAGTATAGCTTTGCGAATCTGTTTTGTTTTTACACTATAGATGATGGGGTTGAGCACTGGAGGAAAAAGCAGGTATATATTAGCCATCATCGAATGGACCACTTTGGGGGCTGATGGACCATAGCGATGCACCAAGGATAGGCTCATCATGGGGATGTAGAAAATAGCGACTGCTCCAATGTGGGACACACAAGTGCTGAAGGGGAGTTCTTCAGGGGAGGCAATACTGAGCACACAGCGAATGATCAAGATATATGACAGGATAATGCATGGTGTATCTACTCCTGTGGTCAGGATGAGATCAATTAATCCACAGATGCTGTTGGCCTGAGTATCTGAACATGCTAATTTAATCACATCTGGGTGGTAGCAGTAGGAGTGGGAAAGGACATTTTCTCTACAGAAATAGAGAGGCTTAAGGAGCAAAAGTAGTGGTACTATTAATACTACACTACGTATAATCATTAACAAGCTCATCTGAATTATTCTGGAATTAGTGAGAATAGTAGTATACCTCAGAGGATCACAGATGGCCACATAGCGGTCAAAAGCCATAGCCACCAGCACCCCAGATTCTATGAATGTAAATCCATGAAGAAAAAACATCTGGATAATGCAGGTATCTAGATTGACTTCTGTTGCATCAAACCAGAGGATACCTAATGTTGTTGACATTGTAGAAATGGCCAACCCCAAGTCAGCAGCTGAAAGCATAGAGAGGAAATAGTACATGGGTTCATGGAGACTCTGCTGGGTAATGATGACAAACAGGATCATGCTGTTCCCAGAGAGGGCAATGGCATAGAGACAGCAGAAGGGGATAGAAATCCATGCATGGACAGACTCTAGGCCAGGAATTCCAGTCAATAAGAAGGTTGGAAATTTAGATGTCAAGTTACTTAAGATCTGCATGTTTTCCTGGATTCGTAGCATGCTGTCCTCACAATGCTCACATCCTATAGGAATAATAAATTACATTGTCACACAAAAATTTCTAGATAAATTTTCTTCTGCTTAAGGAGAGCTATATAGGTCATAGATAAATACTCTATCATTGAGAAAACTCTAAATCAAACTCTATTTTAAGTATATATACTCTTAAATTCAAGGAAAATATGTCTAATTTATGATGATAATTATTTGCTATACTGACAGAATTTTAGTTCATAAGATTCTATGGATGGATAATTACTATATAATAGGTAATATAATTCAATGCATTCCATTTTGAATAGGTTGTATATTAAATGACTAAGAGAAACCCACCTAAAGATATCCGTGGCTCTCCAGTGCCCACATGGGTATCAATTTCCAGGCAAAAGTCTCCAGATTTTTGCTGATAATATCCAGTTGGAAGTTATCATTATATAAGTGCCATTTCAATCCAACAGTGTGGGTGAACAACCTCAGAGGGTAGATTTACAAAAGAAAACCAATGAAGACCAACTCCATAGAAGTTACTGGAAAGGACTATATACACTAAAGCAAGGCTAGACGCTTTACAGGAACCATTAAAACCAAGAGAGATGATGATATGACTGGGTGTTACATGAACAACAATGTCAAAGTGCTTAAGTGGTCAAATCTTCTAAGGATTAAAAATTTCAAATGCACCCAAGGAGCATAGTGACCCTAGAAAAAACAGTTGAGTCTAGGGATGACAGCTGAGAAGCTGCTACAGTGTCTTGAATGAATGGAAAAATGAGTAGTAGAGGCACAGGTAAATTATTTCGGGAAGTCATCAGTGAAGGCAAGTGGAGAAATAGGCCATCACTAAAGAAGACCAGAGGTGGATGGAAGATTTCTACAAGATTAGACAAACTTAGAGAAATATATATATTTATAAACTGAGGCTACAGATATAGAAGATAGTGAGAGATTGAAAACATAGAACAATAGGGATTAATTGGTATAGAAAACTCAGTAAGAAAGTAGTAGGTGATTGAATACAGAGCATAACAGTAATTAACCCTCAGAAAGATAAGGATCACCATTTCCATTGACCCTCTAGAATAAGTGGCAAAAGAGTAGATTGATGGAGGGTCATGTGAGGGAATTATGAGGCAGTGCCTGTATGGGATTTTTTTTTCCTTTTTTTAAAATTGTGGTCAAATAAATCTAATATAAAATTTACCATTGTTAGCATTTTAAGTGTACATTTCAGTGGTATTAAATACATTCATAATATTGTACAAGCATTATCACCATCCATCTCCATAACTCTTTTCTTCTTGTAAAACTGAACTGTATACCCATTAAACACTCAGTCCTCTTTCCCCAATTATCTATGTAGAGTTCTCACTACTCTTAATATCTCATATAAGTGGAATCACACAGTATTTGTCCTTCAGTGACTGGTTTATTTCACTTAGTGTAATAACCTGAAGAGTCATCTGTGTCATAAAGTATGTCAGAATTTCCTTTTGTTTCTAACCAGTGCCTACTTTTTTTCCTTATGAATTATTAGGGGGAAATTTGCTGCTGTTCAAAGCGTGTGGAGTGATGGAGGCTGGTTTGAGGACATGATAGAGGATTTAAATAGATGTTACAGGGAATAGAGGAGACAGTTGAATCAATACACACAGAAATGTTATAAATATTATAAAATCTTGTTCAATTAAAATGTTTAACATAATTTTGAAAGCAATACATTTAATTGTTGAATTGTTAAAATCAATTCTAGGAAGACTTAAATCAAATAATACCAATGGTAGTTATTGTAATGTTAATACTTTTCAATCAAGCTTTTAACAATACTAGGTAAAGTTTATTATCTGAGAGTAAATACCCCATAATAAGCATATATGTTACAATTCCTTTTAGGTACTTTCTGTGGTTCCTTTTTAAACTCTAGTTCTCAAGGTTTCCATTCAGTCTGTGAAAAATTGTAATTTTTATCTATCAGCTAGTAGGAATCAGATATCTGTGTGGTATGTGGATCCCTTAAGACAAGATGAATCCTAGTGTTACCTGACTTTTCTGAAAGTTCATATGAATATTTGTGAATAGGCAACAATCAAAGTGTAAATTCAACACAATGGACACCTTTTTCTACCTTCTTACCAGCTCAACATGGAAAGAGGAGCCTTCTTTGTCTTCACTCTCAGAGAGAGAACGAGATACAGTTCTGGAGCCATGGACTTTATACCAAAGTGAGTTTGAGCTGTGGGGCCATTGGTGAAATGTGCATCTCCCTGAGGCCATATTCAGAGGAAAACTGAAATCTTCTGTCTCCATCTGTAAATACAGGACAATGCTGTATAATCTCAGAAGGATTTTAGCCACTAACTCAAGTGACTAGTAATCCACAGGGATTAAATGCAAAACATGTAATTATCCATATAAATGGAGAGTTTAGACAGTGTTCTAGGCCCTGTGGAATAGAGGGATGCATGTTATGGATTAAGGATTATCAGTATGCTGGGAAGACAGTACAGCAAACCAGTGTTCATTGGAATAACAATTATAGTGACAATTAGGAGAGAACATATGCCCCCAGTTTCCAGGCCCCTATCCTTACATTTTTGCATGGACACATCGGGAGGATGATATATCCACTCCCAAACCTTCTCTGCCCAGACACTCACTAGCTTTTCCCCAAGAAATGGGTCAGCTCTTCACATATAAATTGGGACTTCTTAAGCTAGTAGTTGAGTCACTGTGGGTGAATGAGTTCTCATGTGCATGTGTTCTTGCTCTCATACTTGCTGTTTTCCTGTGGTATTAAGTTCAGGGGCCTAAGACTCCTCGGGGAGTGTGACCATTGTTGTCAATATGGACAGTTGCATCATGGAAGCAGGTTACTTTTTAGTCCTAGCAATTCTAATTCATTAAATTTTTTTTCATGTTTATTTATTTTTGAGAGAGAGAGAGAGCAGGGGAGGGGCAGAGAGAGGAGACACAGAATCTGAAGCAGGCTCCAGGCTCTGAGCTGTCAATACAGAGCCTGATGCGAGGCTTGAACTCACGAACTGTGAGATCATGAACTGAGCCAAAGTCAGATGCTTAACCGACTGAGCCATCCAGGTACCTGTAGGCCCAGCAATTCTAGATTCCTGGGAAAAAAGAAGACCCAGATATGAACAGTATGTTTCTCCTTTATAGAGAAGTCCCACACAGGCAAGAACAGTCTTACGTTTACCTAGACATCAATAAAATCAGTAATCTCTTCTATATTTAGCTATTTTTCTTTAATTTCCATTTGGCTATTATTTCTATGCTTCCTTGTTTAAGAACTCTTAATGCCAGGAAGTCTAAGGGGTTCAATTCAAGTGCTATAACTCTATGTGGAACCCCTCAAGTGTCTGGACTGATACTTCAAACACAAAAAATGAAATATGAGCAAATCATAGCACAAAATTTTATGAGTCAGTGAGAAAAAATTCAAAGTTTTACCATTGTTGCCTTCATAGAGGTTACAATATAACTACAGTTTCCATCCAAATCTTTCTGTGGTGGCCAGACTATAAAATAATAAAATCAACCCTGATTATCCCTGCCTCCTTGAACTCTAGTGTAATCCTTTGCCCTTGAATATAGGTAGGATCTGTGACTTGCTTCTAACCAATGGAGTAATAGCAGAGGTGATAGGATATTACTTTCATGGTTATGTTACCTAAAATGTGGCTCTGATGAAATGACAGCATGGTGCTTTGGCACATGGCAAAGAACTGAGGGCCATCTGTAGCCACCAACCAGCTAGGAACCAAATGTGGCTTCCTTTAGCAACAGCCAGCAAGAAACTGAATCCCTCAATCTAATAGGCCACAGGGAACTAATGGAATCCTGCCAACACCCATGTGATCTTGAATGCATATCCTTCCCCATTTGAGCATCAAGTGAGATCATGGCCCTGATTATACCTTGATTACAGTCTTGCAGACTCAGCTAAGCTGTACCCAGAGTCCTGATTTACTGAAGTTGTGAGATAAATGTTTTGAGCTTTTTGAAGACACAACATTTGTGGTAATTGTTATGTAGCAATAGGTAATTTCTATTGAAGGTCTAAAGCAATCTGTTTCAGTTGTTTTTCCACTGCTCTACTATCTTGGGGTTGCTAATGAGCATGAAAACACTAACATACCAAGTGACATTTACTTATTCCCTGAGTGATATGTCATGACTATGGAAGTTTTGAGGTTATTGAGGAAAATGATTGTGCTTTTTATGGTTTATGCATTACACAAAACACCCAGAACACATCTGGATACATCATAGGAAGCAAATAATGGCTTTCTGAGTTGTAAATAAACTTGTTATAAAGACAGTAACATGCATTCAGCAAGGTATGCATGTGAGTGTACTGCTCACTGATTCATCACATATAATTGCAGTCCAGGTAATGGTATAGAATAGAGGCCAGCAAGTTTTTTTCTTTTCTATAAGGAATGGATAGTAAATATTTTAGGCTTTTTCAGGCCATATAGTATTCTGTCTTAACTATGCAATTTTGATGCTGTAGCATGGAAATATCTATAGTCCATTCTTACTTGGTGTAACTCTCTTCAAATTGAACTTCATTTATAAAAACAGGTGGTAGGCCAGATTTGGCTTTTAGGCTGTAGTTTGTTAATTCTGATCCTTACTACATATTCTCTTCTAGCCCATCCTGATAACTGTCCTCTCCTCTTACAACCAAAGTAACTACCATCCTGACCTTCAACATCCTAAATTGGTTTTCCCTATAATTTGCATTTATAATATAATAAAATATATAAATTGAATAATACAGTATGTATACTTCTGTTTTTGGCTCCTTTGAAATTATCATATGAGATTTTTTCACATTGTGTATGACAGTTGGTAATTGTTTTTAATTCTTTTAATTATATGAACATAGCAAAAGTTAATCAATTTTTCCTTTCTTAGATACTTTCTTTGTTTTCAGGTTTTCGTTACAAATAATTATGCTTCTATAAACATTATTATGCCTTTCAGAGCACACATATATACATATCTGCTGGTTAATATTCTAGGAACTAAATTGCTGGGTCAACTTTGAGATACTCTCAAATGTTTTTTGCTTTTTTGTATTTTTTTCTAATTTCTTTAAAAAAATTTTTTTTAACGTTTATTTATTTTTGAGACAGAGAGAGACAGAGCATGAATGGGGGAGGGGCAGAGAGAGAGGGAGACACAGAATCTGAAGCAGGCTCCAGGCTCTGAGCCATCAGCCCAGAGCCCCATGCAGGGCTCGAACTCACGGACCGCGAGATCGTAACGTGAGCTGAAGTCGGACGCTTAACCGACTGAGCCACCCAGGCGCCCCATCTAATTTCAATGTTTATATATTTTTGAGAGAAAGAGAGACAGAGTGTGTGCAGGGGGCAGAGAGAGAGAGGGAGACACAGAATTCAAAGCAGGCTCCAGGCTCTGAGCTGTCAGCACAGAACCCGAAGTGGGGCCACGAACCACATGATCATGACCTGAGCCAGTCAGAGGCTTAACCTACTGAGCCACTCAGGCGCTTCTCTCAAATGTTTTTTTGAAAGAATTTGTACCAGTTTACACTCAGACCAGCAGTATGCGAGAGTTTCTGTTGATTCATACCTTTACCAGTATTTGATGTTATCGTATTTTTAAAGTTAATCATTCCTATGGGTTTGTAGTCTGATTTTAGCATTAATTACCATTTTCCTAACTAATGATATTGTATACCTTTTCAAATGTTTAATGGCACTTTGAATATAGTTTCTTATAAGACTGTTCCAGACTTTTCCCCATTTTTCATTGGCTTGTTTGATTTTTCTTTTGAATGTTATAGAATTCCATGTATATACAGGACAGGAATTCTCTTTTTAATATTCACTTTCTGGAAAATGTCTGTGATGAATAGATTTCCAGTTTTTTTTTTAATATTAAATTTATTGTCAAATTGGTTCCATACAACACCCAGTGCTCATCCCAACAGGTGCTCTCCTCAATACCCATCACCCACCCTCTCCTCCCTCCCATCCCCCATGAACCCTCAGTTTGTTCTCAGTTTTTAAGAGTCTCTTATGTTTTGGCTCCCTCCCTCTCTAACCTCTTTTCTTTTTTCTTCCTCTCCCACATGGTCTTCTGATAAGTTTCTCAGGATCCACATAAGTGTGAAAACATATGGTATCTGTGTTTCTCTGTATGACTTATTTCACTTAGCATAACACTCTCCAGTTCCATCCATGTTGCTACAAAAGGCCATATTTCATTCTTTCTCATTGCCATGCAGTATTCCATTGTGTATATAAACCACAATTTCTTTATCCATTCATCAGTTGATGGACATTTAGGCTCTTTCCATAATTTGGCTATTGTTGAAAGTGCTGCTATAAACATTAGGGTACAAGTGCCCCTATGCATCAACACTCCTGTATCCCTTGGGTAAATTCCTAGCAGTGCTATTGCTGGGTCATAGACTTTAGCCTCTACTACAAAACTGTAATCATCATGATATTGGCACAAAAACAGATGCATAGACCAATGGAAAAGAATAGAGACTCCAGAATTGGACCCACAAAAGTATGGGCAACTAATCTTTGCAAAGCAGGAAAGAGTATCCAATGGAAAAGACAGTCTCTTTAACAAATGATGCTGGGAGAACTGGATGGCAACATGCAGAAGAATGAAACTAGACCACTTTCTTATACCATTCACAAAAATAAACTCAAAATGGATGAAGGACCTGCATGTGAGACAGGACACCATGAAAACCCTAGAGAAGAAAGCAGCAAAAACCTCTCTGACCCAGCCACGGCAATTTGTTACTTGACACATCTCCAAAGGCAAGGGAATTAAAAGTAAAAATAAGCTATTGGGACCTCATGAAGGTAAAAATCTTCTGCACTGCAAAGGAAACAATCAACAAAACAAAAAGGCAACTGACAGAATGGGAAAAGATATTTGCAAATGACATATCGGACGAAGGGCTACTATATAAACTCTATGAAGAACTCACCAAACTCCACATCTGAAAAACAAATAATCCAGTGAAGAAATGGGCAGAAGATATGAATAGACACTTCTCTAAAGAAGACATCCAGATGGCCAACAGGCACATGAAAAGACTGACTCTTGATTTCAGCTCAGGTCAATATCTAGTCCCACATGGAGCCCTGTACTGGCAGCATAGAACCTGCTTGGGATTATTTCTCTTCCTCTCTTTCTTCCCCTCTCAAGTTCTCTCTCTCTCTCTCTCTCTCTCTCTCTCTCTCTCTCTCTCTCAAAATAAATAAATAAACTTAAAAAAAAAAACAAAAGAAATAACATGGCTGGTAACTCTAGGGCTTCTAGAAATTAGTGAATCCCAAAACTCTTCCATGATGGTCCATACCTAAGATACACACATTGAGAACTGGAAATCAAAGACTGAGTGAGACTCCAGGTTTATCTGGGATTGGGGATAAGGACAAGGCTCTGCTAAGTGAGGCATCATACCTCCTTGGGCCTTTCTTCTTCTTCTGCTTTCTGACCTCTAGCCTCAAAGATAGAGTAAGATTAGTTAGTGACCTCAGGCATAACAGATGTAGCAGAGAATCAATAATAAATACATAATCAGGTCATCAGGGTATAAGTGGGTGAGGGTGATGACTGTAGATTGTAGCAGGTGCTGGAAGAGGTTGGAGGAGGGGATTTTAGGATGAACTATGAACTTGTTATGTTCATAACCCCAGCACCAAACACAGTACTGGCACATAGTAAGTGGTGAAGAAATGCTTGTTGACTTTGAGCATGAAATACATCATACTAATAACACTGTGTTTGGCTCCGTGCAGAGTAGACAATACTGATGATGCATTATTCCCCTCTTGAAGTTACTGTAGAACTGAGCTCAGACAGCAGATCTCAGCCCTGAATAATGTTTAAAAACCAGGAGAAGCTGACCTGCTTTTGTTAAGTTCTGACTGGCTTCTCTTAGCCATTAGGTCACCTTAGAGGTGTGTGCTGAAAGAAGAGAGGCACTGGGATGACTCTGCCCATGTACAAATGGGAAATCAAGTCTCTTGCTCAAAGTACTCACTTGATAGTTTTTGGAAATGAGTACAGGTGCCTGGAGTTAGTTACAGATTTGATGTCCTGGACCCACTGGTTCTTCAGGTTGTAATGAAGGCAGTCTTCTATTTTCACTGATTCATGATACTTAAGGGTACTTCTAGTCATGATAGAGCTGCACAGTTTAAGTAAGTAGGTTTTCTACTGGAGCTGGAATTCAGTGTGCTTCATTTGATCGTTTCATGCTAACTAGGCTCTCTGATTGCCATTTTCTCCTGTCTCTATGGTAGTCCCATCCTCTTATAGAATAATATTTGGTGTAACATAATCACTTCATAGGTATTTCTTGAAGAGAAATGTAAAATGTTCCACATATTTTATATTTGTAAATAAAAAGAAGTGAGTGAGGGACAAATTGTTATTTATCTGTCAAAGGTATCTTATCAGACAGGTAACAACCTTCAAAGTTTCCATGGGAATAATGAAAGGAGGCCTTAGGACTGAAATGTCTGGTATCCCATTTTGGAGGAAGGAGGCAAAAATGGACCTGCCGATGCCATCTTGTGGCCAGGAGTGGAATTGTTGTGACGATGGTAGCAGGCACATGTAAAAATTTAATCATTCATTCATGCAAGTAGGTTGGTTGTTTTTTTGTTTTTGTTTTTGTTTTTTGTTTTTTATAGTCAGCTAAGTTTGGGAAAGAATAGTGAATAATTATGTATAATTTTATATTCAAGTAAGAGGAACAGATGGTGAATAAGTTGGAAATAAAATATTTGTGTTGAAAGAAAATTGATGATATGTAAGTTGATATGTAAGATATGTTGAGGTATGTGAGTTAAGAAATACCTCACTGAGAAAGTGGTATTAGTTGAGATCTAAACGGTGTTGAGAGGAAGATAGAATATTCTAGAAAATGACAGCTGGAGGAAGTGGGAAGATTTAGGTCAAAGCACTAAAACAGATAAGAAGTGAATATATTTGAGGAGTGCCTGAGTAGCTCAGGAGGTTAAGTATCCGACTTTGGGTCAGGTCATGATCTCACGGTTAGTGAGTTCGAGTCTTGCATCAGTCTCTGCTGTCTTCACAGAGCCTGCTTTGGATCCTCTGTCTTCCTCTCTCTCTGCCCCTCTCCTTCTCTCTCTCTCTCAAAACGAGATATTTTTGTATAAAAATAAATTTAAAAATATTAAAAAAAAAAGCAGTGAGGGGTACCTGGGTGGCTCAGTCAGTTAAGCGTCCGACTTCAACTCAGGTTATCATCTCACGATTCATGAGTTCAAGCCCCACGTCAGGCTCTGTGCTAATAGCTCAGAGCCTGGAGCCTGCTTCGGATTCTGTGTCTCCCTCTCTCTCTCTGCCCTTCCCCCATTCACGTGCTCTTTCTGTCTTTGAAAACTTAATACAAGTAAAAAAAAAAAAGTTAAAAAAAAAGAAGTGAATTTATTTCGAGGAAGAATAGAAAGGGCAGAAGCATTGGAAAAAGGTAAAAACTGGTATGTTGAAAAAACAGAATATACTACTTAACAATAATAGGAAATGGATTACTTATAAAAAATGCAACAGTATGACTGAATCTGAAAATATTTATACTGAGTGAAAGATACCAGACTCGAAAGAATGTATTATTTATTATTTCATTTATGAAAGTTTTAGTGAGAGAGAAATTAATCTATAGTGAATGAAATCAGATCAGGGTTTTCCTGGTTTGGGTACAGAGGTGGTGATTGACTCCAGAGAGGCAAGAGAAACTTTTCTGAAGTGATGGAAATGTTCTATGTGTTAATTGGGCTGGTAGCTACAGAGGCATTTATAAGTGTCAGTACTCTTCAAACTGTGTGTTAAAATACTTACATTTTATTGTCACAAGTTATACAACAACAAAGCTGATTTTAAAAAGAGGAAGAGGCACTCACAATCACTAACTGATTTGCTGATAACAGTATCACAGTCCCTTGACAACCCTAAAATTTGGGAATCATGAAAATGCTCCTTCAGAATACCTATTCATTTCTGGGGACACTTTTAGTCTCCAATAGTGTTTCTTCTGGGGGAAGCAAACATGTTTCTGATTCTTCTTAAAGTACTTTCAACTGATGTTGGTTTTCGTATCATAAAAGCCTGAGTTCCTAGACCCTCTTCACTGTTGGCTTTGATGGGAGAGTGTGCAGGATGATAAAAAGACCAATGCAACAATTGTATTGGATGTTTTTTACCTTGTTTGTGTGATGGTATTATGTATGCATGCATATATCCAAACTCATATAAATGTATATATTGATGTATAAATAAATATGTATACCTATTTTATAAGTATACTCTATAAAGCTGAAAGACTAAAAGTAAGCAAAATACATTTTTCTAAAATAACTTGAAATTTTAGTTTAAAAGGAAATTAAATATTTACAAATACTAAAACTCTTTGTGACTTTCTCATTCCCTTAACCATAAATATAGTTATCCTCAGAAGAAAATCTTTTTCATTCTTTTCCACAACTTCTTCATTCTGAAATCCATTGTCATCTGGGAATAGGAAATTTTTGTAAGGAAAGACCAACACTCAGCATACCTAATACTCATGGTTACTGGTCTCTGAAAGTTGTGATTCTGGCACCAATTTCATATCTGGATTTTCAAGCTTTTCGGGAAGTTATCCTATTCACGAGTCCTTCATCTTTTTAGATTGTCCCCTCCATTCCCCTAGGGTTTGGCACTGAATTAACCTTTTCTGTACACTTCTGTTGTTGTTTCAATTACCTTTTTCTCATACTAAATTAAATCTCATCAATCAAGGATAATTTTAAAAAATAATTTGGGGCACTTAGGTGGTTCAGTTGGTTAAGCGTCTGACTTTGGCTCAGGTCATGATCTCGCAGTTGGTGAATTCGAGCCCCACGTAAGGCTCTGTGTTGACAGCTCAGAACCTGGAGCCTGCTTCGGATTCTGTGTCTCCCTTTCTGTCTGCCCCTTCCCTGCTCACACTCTGTCTCTCTG
The DNA here is from genome assembly GCF_007474595.2 of Lynx canadensis. Classification (NCBI taxonomy): domain Eukaryota; kingdom Metazoa; phylum Chordata; class Mammalia; order Carnivora; family Felidae; genus Lynx; species Lynx canadensis. Next base: position 60,902,677 of record NC_044312.2, read on the forward strand.
TCTCTGTGTCTCTCAAAAATAAATAAACATTAAAAATTTTTTTAAATACATTAAAATGCAGAAAGAAAATTAGAAGTCATAAATCTCTCACTCCTCTGAGTTGCTATTATTAGTATTTGGATTAGTTTCCAGAGTCTTTTTCTATGCTTATGTATTTCTTTTCAGAACTGGTATCACCCCTATGGGCAAATGTTATTTTTATTTTTTCTTTAATATTCTATCTTGTCCATATTTTTTAACATCTTTACATACTCTTTGCAAATACATTAGTTAAATGATATGTGATATTCAATTGCTCAGTCTTCATCTGGGTCTTATAGATCAATATATGAATGTTTTCCTCTTTTTTTGTTTTATAAATAATGAATCTATACTTTTTTTTTACTTATAAAATAAAATCCTATTTTTTAAAAAAATGTTTATTCATTTATTCTGACAGGGAGAGAGAGAGAGAAGGGAGGGACAGAGAAAGAGCAGGGAGAGAGAGAATCCCAAGCAGGCTCTGTGCTGTCAGTGCAGAGCCTGATGTGGGCTCTATCTCATGAACTGTGAGATCACGACCTGAGCTGAAATCAAAAGCTGGAGGCTTAACCAGCTGAGCCACCCAGGTGATCCTCAAATTCTATTTTTATAAAAGAGATTCCATGTGAGGAAAAATATGTACTTTTTAACTGTTTTGGTGGGAAAACAATTTTTAAGTTTGTTTGGTTATTTATTTATTTATTTATTTATTTATTTATTTTTGAGAGAGAGAGAAAGAGACAGAGAGCACATGTGTGAGGGGGGTAAGGGCACAGAGAGGGAGAGAGAGAATTCCAAACAGGCTCTGCACTGTCAGCATGGAGCCTTATGTGGGACTGGATCCTAGGAATCATGAAATTATGACCTGAGCCAAATTCAAGAGGTGAATGCTCAACTGACTGAACCCCCATGTGCCCCTGTTTTGGTGGAAATTTGTAATCACCTTTTTAACAAGGTATACCAACTTATACTTCTACTGACAGTTTAAAAGTATTTTCAACTTTGTGATCTGTGGAAGATAGCATTCTTTTTAAATCTTCACTAATTTGATAGGTGGACATATTTTTTATTATTTTAATATTTTATTGTGTTTTGGGCATTGGTCAACTCAGGATTAATGATCAATCACATTTCCCAGAGAGCTTTTATGGGCATTCTAAAAACTGGTCCTTTTCCTCTAGAAGGTTGCTAGCCTCTGGACCTTTTGTTCACAGAAAAGACTTTGTGCTGGCCTGGCAAACTTTCTGCATCTATATGTCCCTGGATCAGTGTGGGGGGTGGGGCGTGGGTTGGCTATGTTGCCATGACCCTTGGCTCAGGGATCTTTTCCACAACAACCTTGAATAACCCTGTTCCTGATCTGCTTGGTTCTAACTCCATAGATGATGGGGTTGAGCATGGGAGGAACCAGGAGATAGAGATTGGCAAACATGATATGTACTGCTCGGGGCACATGATGTCCAAAGCGGTGGGTGAGAAAAGTGAAGAGGGCAGGGATATATAAAGCCAAGATGACACAGATATGGGACGCACATGTACCAAAAGCCTTGAGCTGGGCTTGACCAGAAGGCAACCCCAGAACAGTTCTCAAAATCATCACATAGGATACACTGATGACAATCATATCAAAGCCAACCACAGAGAAGGCCACAAAGAGCCCATATGCACGGTTTACTCTAGTATCTGCACACACCAGCTTTAGCACAGCCATGTGCTCACAGTATGGCTGGGGAATGATCTGGTTGGGGCAGAAGGGCATCCTGGAGACCATAATGCAGAAGGGGCTCACCAACAGCAATGCTCTCATCATCACAGCTGCTCCCAATTTACCCACTACAGCTGGGGTCAGGACACTTGAGTGACGGAGTGGGAAGCAGATGGCCACATAACGGTCCAAGGCCATAGCCATGAGTACCCCAGACTCCACAGAGGAAAAGGCATGGATGAAGAACACCTGGATGAGACAGGCATGGTATTCAGTCTCATGAGCATGAAACCAGAGTATAGCCAGCATTTTAGGTTGGGTGGAAGACGAGAGGACCAGGTCAGTGATAGCCAGCATGGCTAGAAAGAGGTACATGGGCTCATGGAGAGTGTGGTCAATTCGGATTATATGAAGGACAGTGGTATTGCCAATTATAGCTACAACATACATGGCACAGAGAGGAAAGGCAATCCAAAATTGGGAATTCTCGAGTCCTGGGATCCCAAGTAGGATGAAGGACACAGGATAAGATGAGTGGTTCCCTGAAGCCAACATCACAGGACGGTTAATTTGTTCTCCCCTGAGAAGGTAAGGTACTATCTATAGATGATAATAATAAATTATCATTATTATTTATAACCTTTTGGAAGAGGCAGTTAAATAATAGGGCAATAATGTTTAATGGTAAGCTGAAATAATTTCAACTATTTTAATAAATACATTTTTGCAACTTAAAGTAATGCTACTCTTTATTCTTCATTCATGTTTATGTCATTCAAATGGGGTCAGAACATGCTAGCTGCAATTGTAATTTCTGTATAAGAATTAATATTTTTCTTGAAAGTAGAATCTGCCAAGGGAAGACTATCTTGACAAATAACGTCACTAATAGTAATTCTTGCGCTTCTATTCTTTAGAATGAACTGATTTGTTTTACCTTTCCCAAGGTCCTTTTCAGCCCTTTGTTTAAGCCAGTTAGGCAACTTTTCCGGGTTGGAAACCAGTTTGGAAAACATTTTGGCTGAGGGCTCATAACAATGTATGTAGTGATGATGAGTTATCTTTGACTCTAGGAGTTACCAGGAGAATTTGGGCTGGAGGATGACAGACTGACAGATTGTACACCTGAAATTAAACCTGTTATCTATAGTGGATGTCTCCTCCTAGATTAGGGGCCAGCAACTGTTTTCTGTAAAAGGTCAGATAGATCACACATATTTTAGTCTTCATGGGCCATACATTCTCTGTTGCAACTAGTCAGTTTAGCGATTGTAGCATGAAAGCAGCCACAGTCAATACAGACATTTGTGAGTGTGGCTACATTCCAATACAATTTCATTTTTAAAACAGACTAGAAGCTGGATTTGGTCTTCAGGTGATAGTTTACTAATTCCTCTCCTATATGATAAATTTTCATGATATCAGCCCCGAAGAGTGCACCAACATGAGCACCTCTGTATTTGGCATAGAACAGGGATTTAATAAATATTTGCTGAAGCAAACAAGAAATATGTGTCCTTGTTCAAGGGCAATGGACTTTTCAACCGATTAGCCATTCTTAAAATGTCTTGACAGAACCTTCTAAACACTACTTTGATGCCATGTCACAAGACAGCTATATCTATTTCTCACACTAGAGTCTGACCTCCTGTCCATTGAAAGACGTGAATGTCATCTTCTGCTGATACTTGCATACATGGTTGATCTTGTCTGGTGTCTCTGGTGACTATGACCTACCTGAGAGTCAATGACACAAAAGCTTACCTGGTTCTTAACTCAACACCTTTCCACTTTTTAATCTCACTTGACCTGAGCCTTTCCTTGAACACATTCATTCTTTCTCCTCCATAACAGTAACACCCAGAGATGAAGAATATCTTTTCAGATTTCCCTTAATCATTTATATCTGGGGACTAAGAAATGTTTCATTCAACCAGACTTAATGGTTCCTAACAAGGGTTTCTTTGAGATCCAAAATAGGCTAAACTCTCTGATTTTTACTAGATTTATAACATTATGAGAGAAATGGGACTCAGAACTTACAAATCTTACTCTAAATTGGAAACTTTACTATTCTACCTAGACAATAGCTATAAGTTTGCTCAAACCAAATACTCCTATCCAAGCCACAGTAAAAAATTAAGAAACACACACATTGTCTAGTGTCTAAGGCTCTGTTTCATCCCTTTCAGCCTGGCTTGGTCTTCCAGTGAAATATTCTGTTTGAATCAGAGTCTTCCTTTCTCCTTCTTTTCTGTGCTCTGTAAGTCAGCCTCCATTTGTGAAGATGAAGTCACCGAGGCTCATAGGCACCTGGAAAAGCACTTAGACCATCTTCATTCCTGCACTGGGCACTGGTAAAGATACTGGCTAAAACTACACTTTAACAAAAGGTATGCTATTCTAATTAATTATGATAGACATTGCTGTTTTTATAAATATAACACTATATGCCTTTACATGTTATTGTTTTTAACTCTCACACACTTCTGCCCATCAGCCTTCATGGAGAACATACCTATTTTACATACTCCATTTGGAGTGGTGACTCTTCTTGGTGGTGACCAGGGATCCAAGTCTGAGATAGCAGATGGGGCCTCTTGACAGGTGTCTCTCGTTCTTTTCTGCACTTACATTCCCATGGAATCTGGTGGCCTCACTATCAGCATTTCCTTAGTCTTTTTTCCCCCTCAGACTTATGAACCCAACATGTGCAGAGTTAAGGTTACAAGTCATATGGAGTGGACAGGGAGTTAACTAGTCTTGTATCATTTTGTGCAGTGTGTGAGGTTTTCAATAGTAATTCTGAGGGGGAGACACAGGTTATCAATTTGCTGCTGGGTTGAGGGATGGAAATTTGCATTTTCTAAAGAGTAGGAAAAGGAAGAGCAATGTAATTTCCCTTCTTGCTCAACATTCCTCCCCCTTTCCCTGCTTTTAAATATGTCCCTGTCCCTGCCCTTATGTGCTACACCTCTTGTGAGCATAGTGCATACTGAAAGAAGAAATTAAGTCATCTTTTCCAACATTATACCTAAGATGATCATACAACGAACTTCAGATTCAATTTTTCTTTTCTCCAGAATACAATCTAATTTGTAAGAACTTGGCATAGCTTTTGGTTCAAGGATTCTGTTCTGACACTAATGGAGCTCAGCTTTCATCTGTGAGTATATGTTTGAATCCAGTGCTGATACCATTACCTCTGTTGCCTTCCATTACTCCACTCATTATGTGGAAATAGTTATGTCCATCAGTTTAACCAAGTTGCTCAAGCCTGAAAGGGTAGAGGAAAAATGGGCTGAGATCTTGCTAAGGAATAGCTGCAGGGAGATTTAGACTATTCTGTCACTTTGGGGTATCTAAAACTAAGGCATGGAGCAAGAATGCTAGAGGAAGGTAGAGTTCAGATCCAGCGTCCTTTGTGGAGGGATTGTGTATGAGGCAAGCTTCCTACTTTTCTAGAATTTTCCTGGAGGACACAGTGTGAGCAGCGAATTATCTCCCCATCTCAGAAAGAAATCCAACAGTCATGGATCTCTTGACCTGGAGCCTCCATGAGTCATGCCATCCTTCAAAGTGTATTGCCTTATCTTTCAGCTTCTTAGAGCCTCTGTGAGTCCTACTGTTCTTTGGGAAGGGCAGAGATGACTGAGGCACAGGGGACCGACCACTCACCTTGAGCTCTGCTTTATCTCTGACCATAAGCAGCTTAACTGACTCCTCTGTGACTCAGCTTTTCACAGAGACTGTAGATTAAGACCTATTTAAAGACCTGTAAAGTATGGCCCCTCTCTTCCCCAAGCATTAATTCTTTCCCTCCTCTTGGAATCCACTGCCTCATACACTGGCTTCCTCTGAGATTAGAGAATAAAACTGGAAACATTAACCCCTAACTTGCCTCTCTCCTCTGTATACACATAAGCAAAGGCAGCGTATTTGAATGGATGCACAAAAGTGTGTGTTGTTGAGATTACAGGAGTATGAGCTTATCAGTATGCATGTATTTTTGTTAGTAAATTCCCCTTTGTGAAGCTGGAAAGTCCTTCTCACTTAGCCCAAACAGTTAAGCCTATGCAGAACTTCCTCTCACTTCCTGTGTAGAGCCTTGCTGGTATTCTCTTATTTATTATTTCTTAGCATTCCCTGGTATAGGATAGGTCAAATGAAGACTTGACAGCAATTATTTAAAAACAGAGGGTAAGGCTTTATTTGCAGAGTTCAAAGCTGTCAGACTTCAGAAGCTATGCCTCACCAAATCAAAATCCAACATACATTTACAGGGAAACAAATCACACAAAAATTCACCAAGAGTATCAAGTTTACAGCAATCTGTTTATGGTGAATTGCAATCATCATGTTCACAAAGGTCATGGTTTATTTTAATACATTAGCATAACAAAAATCTGACTACAACTGTTTTTGTTAGAGAGTCCAGGTTTAGAGGAAATAGTCAAGGTTTTATTATCCTGGGGATCAGGCTGACATTGTAATTTTGGAGTTATCTCTGTTTGCAGATTTTTCTCTTTGTCTGTTTCTTTTAGCTGTCAGAGATTAAACACTTGGTGTAATGGAAGAGAAAGAAGTGCCAGCTTCTTCTTCTTCCTTCTTTTGTTCTTGTTCTTGTTCTTTTTCTGCTCTTATTCTTGTTCTGATTGTCCTCTCTTTCTCCTTCTCCTTTGTCTTTGTCTCCATCTCAACTTCAGCAAGTTCCTGCAATGATACATTTCACTGAGTCAAAACTACTCTCTGTCAGGCAGAGACATAATACTTGTTTTAATTATTCTACATCATGTAGTCTTAACAGCTACTTTAGAGGTAGTTCTATCTTCTGCATTTTACATATAAATAAATAGAGGTTTAGCTAGGTTAAGTTACTTCATTAAATACAAGTAAAGGGCAAGTCTTTCTGACTCAAAGATGTCACTTTTCCTACTATATCATACTTTGCACATGTTATGAGTATTAGGGCTGAAACTAAGGTGAAGTAAGGAACATATTTCTCTTGGGCATGAAAGAAGGGTGCTATAAAAAACTCACCCACCAATCAGATAAATAACATTTTATGCAGTGTGTTAAGAAATAAAAATTGATGCAAAAATCTGTAATGAACAGAATATCAAAATTCTCATTAAAGACCAGAGCTGTGCCAAGCAACAGTGTCCTGTAGCAAAATGCAAACTATGCACCCCTATGTACATATTTTTATGTATTTTTAATACTTAATGTTTTCTTGAACATTAAAATATTTGAGACATTGAAAAGTAATTATATTAAATACCACGCCATTATTTTCAATTTAAGTATTTTATTAATACCAAAATAGAATAAATTAAAATTTATATTTCATCTAAAGTCAAATAAAAAATATTTAGAATCCTCATTTACTCACAAGAAAACTTCCAACATGGTAACTTTTTGAAATGACATAAGCAAAGAAGTACTTACGTACTTACTTACTTTATTTATTTATTTTTAAAGTTTATTTATTTATTTTGAGTGAGAGAGAGAGAGTGGGGTAGGGGTAGAGACAGAGGGAGAGAGAGAGAATACCAAGCAGGCTCCACACTGCCACTGCAGAGCCCAATGTGGGGCTTGAACTCATGAACAGTGAGATCACGTCCTGAGCTGAAACCAAGAGTAGACAGTCACTTAACCAACTGAGCCACCCAGGCCCCAAGTACATATTTAAAATAGTAACAATAATTTATCTTCCATAAAAAGTACTAGTGCACATTTTTTTTCCTTTTGCTCTAATACAGCTTGGCATGGCACTGTTTTTTATTTAAAATTTTGATATTTTATGAATCATGGAATAAAAATTATTTTATTTATGTTTTTTAAACTTGATTTATTTATTTTGAGAGAGAGAGGGAGAGAGAGAGAGGGGAGGACAGAAAATCCCAAGAGGCTCTGTTCTGTCAGTGCAGAGACCACATGGGATTTGAACTCACAAACCATGAGATCATGACCTGAGCCAAAATCCTGAGTCTGTAGCTTACCAACTGAGCCATTCAGGCACCACTGCCCACCCCCCAAATAATTTATTTTATAAAAATATTGCATTAAAAAATTTTAAACATAATTACTGAATTTCTTTTTTTTTTTTTAATTTTTTTTTTTTCAACGTTTATTTATTTTTGGGACAGAGAGAGACAGAGCATGAACGGGGGAGGGGCAGAGAGAGAGGGAGACACAGAATCGGAAACAGGCTCCAGGCTCTGAGCCATCAGCCCAGAGCCCGACGCGGGGCTCGAACTCCCGGACCGCGAGATCGTGACCTGGCTGAAGTCGGACGCCCAACCGACTGCGCCACCCAGGCGCCCCACTGAATTTCTTTTTAAGAGAGAGAGAGAGAGAGCGTGCGCGCAAGTCCCAGGGGAGACACACAGGAAGATGGAGAGAGAGGATCCCAAGCAGGCTCAATGTCCATCTAAGATTCTGATGTGGGGCTTGATCTCATGACCCTGAGATCATGACCTGAAATGAAATCGAGGTTGACACTTAACTGAGTTAACCACCCAGGCACCCCTAGTTACTGAATTATTGAATCCCTGTAATTTTACTCTCCTCAAAGTATTGTTGGCTATTAGCAATTGTCCTTGGTCTATCTCCATCTTAATATGAATAAGGCCATGAGCACTTTCATGATTCTGAGTTTCAGAGGAAAGTTTGAACACTCATATGTGTTTCAAACTTCTAGAGAGTTTTTGCAGGATATTTTGTCCCTTCATTCATTCTCATTTCCATCTCCCTCCCTTTACTCTGCAAAGCCTAGAGAGGAAGAAAAGAGATAGTATTTCCTCTTTCAAATTTCTACTCCAGTTTCTCCACCTCTCTGTCTCCTTGGTTCTTCTTCACCTCTTCTCCTGCTCCTTTATTTGTATCTTTACCTGCTGTTCGTGGGAGGAAGATATGACTTTGCCCTCACAGGACTCTATCAGAGAGAAGAGAAGTGAGAACAAAGAAGACCAACTCCTTGCAAAAGCCTCTGAAATGAAAATAAAGGAAGAGAGGAGGGATTACTCACCAATTTTCATTGAGCCTTGGAGTCCAGATGAGAAGACTCAGGCCCCATGCTGGATGCCAAAATGAAGTGAGTTGGAGTGGGGTCTGAGAGTGAATGGTCAAGAAAGAATTCTTGAGATGTTTTTCGTGCAAAAGGGTGTTTTTATTATAGCCTGTTGACAGGACCCATGAGCAGAAAGAGCTGCTCCCCCCACCCGTGACCCTTCCAGGGTGGGTTATGTGTGACATTCCTCAGGACAGAGGAATTAAGACAGAAATGACTGTCTTAATAATTTACAAGGAAAAGAGCAATCTCCAGAACCCCATAGACTCAGTTTCCTAGAGCCCTAACATCACCCTCTCCTCCATAATGATGTGGGGAACATAGGCAAGGAGAAAATGTAGACAAAATTAAATTTATTTATAACCTGCAGCCCTTTGACAAATACTTGAGATAGAGTATAACATTCCTCCAAAAAACTCCCAACTGTCTTGTCTTAATGTTAATGCCTTACAAGAGAGAAAAATAACTTTAGCTCAACAATAGTAAGGCCTCCAGGATCTTATGAGTCCAAACTGGCACATGAAAGTCCTTTTGGAAGCCTTTCTTTTTCCTTAACTCCCTCAACTCCCAAACATAAAATCACAATCCCAGTGCAGCTCTTTCAGTCCATGGGTCCTACTCATGTGCTTTAAGAAAATCACCATTTTGCATAGAATTACCCTATGACCCAACAATTGCACAAGTAGGCATTTATCCAGAGGCTACAAAAATACTGATTCGAAGGAGCACATGCACCCAATGTTTATAGCAGCTCTATCAACAATAGCCAAATTAGGGAAAGAGCCCAAATGTCCATCCACTGATGAATGGAAAAAGAGATGTGGCATACATATTTAATGGAATAATATTTGGTGATTAAAAAGAATGAAATCTTGTCATTTGCAACAACGTGGATGGAAGTAATGTATTATGCTAAGCAAAAATAAGTCAATCAGAGAAAGACGAATATCATATGATTTCACTCATATGTGGAATTTAAGAAACAAAGCAGATGAACATAGGGGAAGGGAAGGAACAATAAGATAAAAACAGAGAGGGAGGCAAATTTCATAAGAGATTCTAAAATACAGAGAACAAACTGAGGGTTGCTGGAGGGGAGGTGGGTGGGGGGGATGGGCTAATGGGTGATGGGCATTAAGGAAGACACTTGTTGGGATGAGCACTGGGTGTTATACGTGAGTGGTGAATCACTGGGTTCTGCTCCTAAAACCAGTACTACACTGTATAGTAACTAACTTGAACTTAAATAAATAATTTTTTAAAAACTCAATGTTTTGAACCAAAGACATCTCAAGAATTCTTTCCTGGCCTCCACTCCAGATCCCTGCTCACCCCATCCCCCCCCACCCCAACTCCAAAACCACATCAAGAGGACCTCTATTATGAAAGCTGTAAGGGCTAGGAAGAAATACATAGTTCATAGAGGTAGCCAGTGCAGGCCACATCAAAGAAGGGAGTTGTTTCACCACAACCATAGCATAGTTGATCTAGAACAGGAAGCAGATCCAGAATTGAGAATCCTCCCATCTTGGAAAGACACAGGAAGTGGGTTGGCGCCAGTCCCTGGTGGTGGCATCAGAGGATCACTGCTGATGGGGAAGGAAACTATCCTCTAAAGAGACTAAGCAAGTAATAAACATGCTGTTTTTGAGAAGGCTGGTAACTATGAGAGCTGAGTGACCAGAAAATTGTCTGAACAAGAAACACTAATTATATGTTATAAATACACACATTTTTCCCAAACTAAATTAAAGAAAAATTGAGTTATCCTGTTTCTCCTGATGGCTGTGTTTATAAATCACATGCCCAGATATAGAATGAATAATAAACACTTCAAATATTAAATCTCCAAATGGAAATGAATCACAGTAAATGCTATGTTAATCCCTGTCCTTTTCTGCTCATAAAAGTCAATTGCATCTAAAGAAAGATACTATGTTTTCATGATGCCTATGGGCATATCTGAATACTCTTCTGTTTTAGAAACATTACTTAAGATAAATTTGAAAAATCAAAAAAATGGATAGAAGAAAGGAGGGTGTGACAGTTATGATTAATAATAAATATATATTTGGTCTTTGTCTACTTTTCTGGCAGAGAGCTCCTAAAGCTCTTGGACTTTCCTAAGTGATAAGAGCCATTAAGGTGTCTTTTATTATGTCAATGACATGACATTCTGACCCCACACAAGGATAGGGCCCACTTGCCAGAGGAACCAGCCACGTGATTGGAGAGTGGGAACTTTCAGTTCCAATAGACCTCCAGGGAGGAGAGAGGGGCTGGAGTTTGAACCAATTGCCAGTGGCCAATGATTGCATCAATCAATCATGCCTATGTAATGGAGCCTCCATAAAAACCCAGAAGGACAAGGTTCTGAGAGCTTCAATGTTGGTGAACACTTGAAGAGTGGAGAGAATAGTGTGAGAAAAAGCCCACCGACCCAAACAAAGGAGGGATGTGGAGACTCAGAACACAGTGAAGCCAGGCTTTAATCAACATTCTTGCAAGAGCAGGTGTCTGATGGACAGGCACACTAGGGACAGTTATAGCAAACAATTTATTTCCTAGTGTGCAAGTCCCTCCCCTAGTTCCTCATTGACTAAGTACTACAAAGGTTTCAGCCCTACCCAGGTGTTGCCTATGCCCATGTAAGGCAAAACCTAGTGTGATTGGAACAAATGTACATTCCCTGAAGTGAGGCAGAGACTTTTAGTCACTCCTCCTTCTGTTTTTTGGTGCATGCTCATTGCAAAGCCTACAAAAATAAGCCCTTGAAAAGGAGAGGGGAAGAAGAACCAGGAAGTAGAGTGTCCAAGAGTTTCAGACTCCACTGTGGAGGGAGTTCGAACATATTTCCAATAGGTTGTAAACCTACTGTTAACTATACAGCACAGTTTTTATTTGGTATTTCTGAAAATGAATCATCTCCCTTACTTCTCACAATAGTACCCCTGGCAAAGGCATATAGGTTCAATGCCCTTTCCCCATCCTTTGCGCTATGCATCTCCTCCCTCTGGTTGCTCCTGAGTTATGTCCTTATAATACACTGGTAATCTAGTAAGTAATATGTTTCTCTGAGTGCTATGAGTTGCCCTAGCAAATTAATTGTGCACAAGACGCAGGCCAAGGGAAACTCTGATTTATACTCAGTAGGTTAGAAGCACAGGTAACAACTGTTCTTATGATTAGTGTGAGAGGTCAGGTGGGAGGTGCAGTCTTGCAAGATTGAACCTTGAAGTTGCAGAATCTGATGCTGTCTCCTGAACTGAATTGTAGGATACCCAGTTGGTGTCCAGAGAATTGCTTGCTGGTGTGGAGCACCACCATACAAACTGTGATTTGGTCTCAGAATACTCATTTAGAGGGAGGGGGAGAGACAGAAAGTGAGACCTAATTTCATCAGGAGTTTGTCCATCTCTCTCCTTGTGTTGCCTGACGGACTGGGAGATCTCTGAGCTCTGAGGCCTCTAGAATCTTTTTCTATGCATATGTATTTCTATTTAGAATTGGCATCAGCCTATGGGAAATGTTATTTTTCTTTTTTCTTTAATATTCTATCTTGATCATTTTTTACATCTTTACATACTTTGTGCAAACACATTAATTAAATGATACATGATATTCAATTGCTCATTCTTCATCTGTGTCTTATGGATCAATATTTGAATGTTTTCTGTTTTTGTTTTTGTAAATAATCTATACATGTCATTTTACTATTTTTTTCTCAAATTCTATTTTTATAGAGATATGAGATGGGGAAAGTATACCTACTCTTTATTTTAAATGTTTATTTTTGAGAGATAGAGAGAGAGGGAAAGGCAGAGAGAGAGGGAAACAGAGGATCCAAAGCAGGCTCTGTTCTGAGAGCAGTGATCCCACGTGGGGCTCGAATTCACCAGCTGTGAGATAATAACCTGAGCCAAAGTTGGACACTGAACTCAACTGGGCCACCAAGATGCTCCAAAGTACACATACTTGTTAACTGTTTTGGTGGAAATTTCTAATCTCCTTTTTAACAAGGTATACCAACTTATACTTCTAGTGACAGTGTCAAAGTAATTTTCACATTAGTCTGTGGCAAATGGCATTGTTTTCAAATCTTCACTAATTTGATAGGTCGACATAGTTCTTACTGGTTTCTTGTGCTGATGAACATTCATCATCTCATTATTTATGATCAGCAATCACATCTCTCAGAGAGCTCCTGTTCTGGGCATCCTGAAAATTGATTCTTTTCTTCTGGAGGTTTACTAACCTCTGTACTGATATGTGATGGCTTGGAAGACTTTCTTTTTGTGTTTATGTTCCCAGATCACAGTGGGTGATTGGCTTGATTGTGATGCTGTGATCCTTGACTCAGGGATCTTTTCCGCAACAACCTTGAATAACCCTGTCCTTTATCTGCTTGGTTCTAACTCCATAGATGATGGGGTTGAGCATAGGAGGTACCAGGAGATAGAGATTAGCGAACATGATATGTACTGCTCCAGGCACATGATGTCCAAAGCGGTGGGTGAGGAATGTAAAGAGCGCTGGGATATAAAAAGACAAGATGACACAGATATGGGATGCACATGTGCCAAAAGCCTTGAGCTGGGCTTGACCAGAAGGCAACCCCAGAACAGTCCTCAAAATCATCACATAGGATACACTGATGACACTCATATCAAAGCCAACCACAGAGAAGGCCACAAAGAGCCCATATGCACGATTTACTCTAGTATCTGCACACACCAGCTTTAGCACAGCCATGTGTTCACAGTATGGCTGGGGAATGATCTGGTTGGGGCAGAAGGGCATCCTGGAGACCATAATGCAGAAGGGGCTCACCAACAGCAATGCTCTCATCATCACAGCTGCTCCCAATTTACCCACTACAGCTGGGGTCAGGACACTTGAGTGACGGAGTGGGAAGCAGATGGCCACATAACGGTCCAAGGCCATAGCCATGAGTACCCCAGACTCCACAGAGGAAAAGGCATGGATGAAGAACACCTGGATGAGGCAGACATGGTATTCAGTCTCATGAGCATGAAACCAGAGTATAGCCAGCATTTTAGGTTGGGTGGAAGATGAGAGGACCAGGTCAGTGATAGCCAGCATGGCTAGAAAGAGGTACATGGGCTCATGGAGAGTGTGGTCAATTCGGATTATATGGAGGACAGTGGTATTGCCAATTATAGCTACAACATACATGGCACAGAGAGGAAAGGCAATCCAAAATTGGGAATTCTTGAGTCCTGGGATCCCAAGTAGGCTAAAGTATTCAGGATGAGCAGAGCTGTTCCCTGAAGCCAGCATCACAGGACTGTTAAATTGTTCTCCCCTGAGAAGATAATGTATGATTATAATCAATAAATTAGTATTATTTTTAATCTTTCGTAGGGGCCACTGAATGATAGGACCATTGAGTTTAATGGTAAAATGGAATAATTTCAATTGTTTTAATAAATACATTTTTTCAACATAATGTGATGCTACTCTCTTCTTCATTCATGTTTGTGTCATTCAAAATGGGGTCAGAACATGCTAGCTGCAAGTGTTATTTCTGTATAAGAATCAGTATTTTCCATGAAAGTCAAACCTGCTAAGGGAAAAGTATCTTAACAAATAATGTCACTGATAGTAATTTTTGCTCTTCTATTCTTTAGAATATTTTATTTGTTTAACCTCTCCCATAGGTTCTTTTCACCCTCTGTTTAAGCCACCTAGGCAACTTTTCAGGATAGGAAACCAATTTGGAAAACACTTTGTCTTAATGGCTCATAGCATTGTATATAGTGATGATGAGTTACCTTTGATTTAGAAGTTACCAGGAGTATTTGGGCTGGAGGATGACTGACTGACAGATTGTACACCTGCATTTAAACCTGTTGTCCACAGTGGATGTCTCCTCCTAGATTAGGGGCCAGCAAATGTTTTCTGTAAAAGGTCACATCACACATATTTTAGACTTTGTGGACCATATAGTTTTGTTGCAACTAGTCAGCTTAGCCATTGTAGCATGAATGCAACCATAGTCAGTATAGAAATGTGTGAATGTGGCTACATCCCAATACAAATTTATTTTCAAAAACAGGCTACTAGCTGGATTTGGTCTGCAGGTGATAGTTTGCTAATTCCATTTTATACGACAAATTTTCATGAGGTCAGCCCTGAATTGTGCACCATCCCTAGTACCTCTATGCATGGCACAAAATAGGGGTTTAATTACCATTTTCAAAGAAAGTAATAAATAAATATCATTGTTCAGGGGTAATTGCTTTTTTAACTGATCAGCCATATCTTACAATGTCCTGATAGAATCCTCTAAACATTACTTTGATGCCGTGCCACAGGACAGCTACATATATTTCTCATAGTAGAGTCTGACCTCCTGTCCATTGAAAGACGTGAATGTCATCTTCTGCTGATACTTGCATACATTGTTGATCTTGTCTGATCCCTCTGGAGACTGTTACCTATCTGAGAGTCAATGACACAAAAGCTTACCTGGGTCTTACTCAACACCTTCCCACTATTTAATTTCACTTGACCTGAGACTTTCCTTGAATTCATTCATTCTTACCTCCTCCATAACAGAAACACCAAGTTAAGAAGAGTATCTTTTCAAATCTCCCTTAACCAATCACCTATGGGGATTAACAATTGTTTCAGTCTACAGATATAATAGTTTTATAAAAGGGTTTCTTTGAGATCCCAAATACACTTAATCTATTTCGGATTTTCCCTAGATTTATAACATTATGAGAGAAATGTGGCTCAGAGTTGGTAAATCTGGCTCTAAATTGGAAACTTTACTATCCTACCTAGATAATAGCTGTAGGTTTGCTGAAAAGAAATACTCCTCCCCAGGGCATAGTGAAAATTCAGAAGCATACACATTATCTGATGTGTAAGGCTCTTGTTTCATTCCCTTCTGCTGGCTTGGTCTTCCAGTTATACATTCTGTTTGAATCAGAGTCTTCCTTTCTCCCTCCTTTCTCCCCCCCTGTAAGTCACCTTCCATTTGTGACGACAAAGTCACTGAGGCTCATAGGCACCTGGAAAAGCACTTAGACCATATTCGTTTCTGCATTAGGCACTGGTGAATAAACTGGCTAAAGCTTCAATTTCTCAAGCTGCATAACAATCTCTTTAATGATATGTAAGACATTGCTATTTTTGTAAATATAACACTATAAGCTTTTACATGTTATTGGTTTTAACTCCCACAAACTTCTGCCTGTCAGCCTTAACAGGGAAATTACCTGTTTGTTTTACATACTGTTTTTGGAGTAGTGACTCTTCTTAGGAGGTGACCCAGTCTGAAGAGGGAAATGGGGGCTCTTGACAGGTGCCTTTCTTTCTTATTTACACTTAACAATCCCATGAAATATGGTGTCATCACTACAAGAAATTCTTTTGTCTTTTTTTCCTCCTCAGACGTATGAACTCAACACATGAAGAATTAAGGCTACAAGTCATGTGGAGTAGACAGGGAGTTAACCAATCTTGGGTCATTTTTGTGCAGTGTGTGAGGTTTTCAGTAGTAATTCTGAGGGGAGACACAGGTCATCACCTTGCTGCTGAGTTGGGGAAAGAGATGTACATTCCCTAAAAAGTAGGAAAAAGAAGGGCAGTATAATTTCCCTTCTTGCCCAAAATTCCTTCCCCCTTTCCCTGATTATAAATATGTCCCTGTCCTTGCCTACCATATGCTAGACCTCATGTGAGCATAGTGCTTATTGGCAGAAGAAATTAAACCATCTTTTTTTCTATGTTACAGCCAGGGTGATCACACATTGAACTTCAGATTCAATGTTTCTGTTCTCCAAAGTACAATATGATTTGTGAGAACTTGGCGTAACTTTTGTTTCAGGGAATATGGTTGCAAGAAAAATGTTCTCACACTGCTGGAGCTCAGTTTTCATCTGTGAGTATGGGTTTGAATCCAGTGCTGATACCACTACCTCTGTTGACTTCAATTACCCCACTCATTATGTAGAAATAGTCATGTTCATCAGTTTAATCGAGTTGCTCAAGTCTGAAAGGGTAAAGGATAAAATGGGCTGAGATCTTGCTAAGGAATGGCTTCAGAGAAATTTAGTCTGTTCTCTCACTTTGGGGTATCTAAAACTAAGGCATGTAGGAAGATTGCCGAAGTGGGGTAGGGTTCAGATCCTGCATCCTTTGTGGAGGGATTGAGTGTGGAGGCAGGCTGCCTACTTGTCTAGAATTTCCCTGGAGGACACAGTGTGAGCAGCGAATTGTCTCCCCATCTCAGAAGGAAATTCACCAGTCATGGATCTCTGGACCTGGAGCCCGCATAAGTCAGGTCATTCCGCACAGTGCATTGCCTTGCATTTCAGATTCTTAGAGACTCTGTGAGGCCTACTGTTCTCTGGGAAGGGCAGAGATGACTGGGGCACAGGGGACCACTCACCTTGAGCTCTCCTTTATCTCTGACCATAAGCAGCTCTAACTGGCTCCTGTGATTTAGCTTTTTACAGAGACTATGAGTTCGGACCTATTTAAAGACCTGTTTAAGTCTGGCCTTTCCCTTCCCCAGCATTAATTCTTTCCTTCCTCTTGGGCCCCACTGCCTCATACTCTGGCTTCCTCTGAGACTGGAGGGTAAGCTGGAAGCATTAACCCCTAACTTGCCTCTCTCCTCTGTATACACATAGCTGAAGCAGGGGATTTGAATGCATGTGCAAGAATGTGTGTTGTTGAGATTACAGGAGTGTGAGCTTATCTGTATGCATGCATTTTTTGTTAGTGAAACAAAATGTGGAATGTGGAATGCGAAAGTGTGTTGATATGTTTGTTGATGTGTATCTGAGAGATGTGTTAATAAACACGTGTAAGGACTGGATTTGCCTGTGAATGTGAGTATGTGTATAAGCTGTGTTTGTGTAGGTATAAATAATCATTTGCTGTTGGTATACATATTTAGTGGGATAGTGTGGCTCTGTGAGTACAAAGCCACTAAATACACATGTTTTATGAAGGCATACACTGAGCTCCAAACCTGACCCTGTGATTACACATCACTGTGTGTCTATACGAGTATGTATAGGCAATATTGTGGGTTTGACGAGGGTGTTGACAATCTGTTGGTGCTTCTGTGTGTCCCAAGGTACAATGGTCTAACCCCTTTCACTTCTTATGAGGAGAGGGAAACGAATTCCAGATGGAGGTTTTGCCATAGTTGTTCGTGGAAAGTTGTGAAGCTGGAAAGCCCTCCTAGCTCAGCCTGAACAGTTAAGTCTGTACAGAGCTTCCTGTCACTCCCTGTGTAGGCCCTTGCTGGTATTCTCTTATTTCTTTTCTCTTAAAAAAACGTTGTTTTAATGTTTGTTTATTTTTGAAGGAGAGAGGGAGAGAGCATGAGTGGGGGAGGGGCAGAGAGCGAGGGAGACACAGAATCTGAAGCAGGCTCTAGGGATCTGAGTTGTCAGCACAGAGGCCGATGTGGGACTCGAACCCACAAACTGTGAGATCATGATCTGAGCTGAAGTCAGACACTTAACTGACTGAACCATCCAGGCGCCCCTCTTATATATTTTTTTCTCAACATTCCCTAATGTGAAGGATATGTCATAAATGAAGATTTGACAAAAATGTGTTTAAAAACAGAGACTAATAATTTTTTTGCAGAGTTCACAGTTGTCAGACTCAGAAGATACACTCTGCCATTTAAACCCAACATACATTTATAGGGAAATAAATCACACAAAATGTTACCAACATTATCAGGGTTATAGTAATCTGTTTATGGTGAATTGCCATCATCATGTTCACAAAGGTCATGGTTTGTTTTAAGATATCAGCATAACAAAAATCTAGGGTACAACTGTTTTTGTTAGGGAGTCCCAGTTTACAGGAAATATTCAAGGTTTTATTATTCTTGTGATCAGGCTCACATTGTAATTTTGGAGTTATCTCTGGTTGTAACTTTTTCTGTGTCTGCTTCTGTTAGCAGTTGTGGATTAAACACTTGGTGTAATGAAAGTAGAAGAAAGTGCCACATGCTTCTCTTTCTCCTTCTTTCTTAACTAGAGGAATTTTCTCCCTAAATAACATGAAACATCTCAGGATAGGACCTGAGTTTCCTCATCTCATGAATCTTCCCACGATCCCCAATGCTATGGTGGCTCCAAGCAGACATGATATCCAAGCTCTTATTGAAGTAACTTGTTAGGCCATCCACAGTGTTTTTCAACTGTAGCTGGGCATGACTTGCTGAAATGAGTGTGTAGCAGGCAGGTCAGTACTTTCCTGATTTGGTCTCGTAAAGTTCTCCTCATGGTTTGTGTGTTTCAAAAGCTGGTGTCTCTTCAGGATGCACAGAGGACTTGTGCACTTGGCTCGCAGACCTGCTCTAAACCTCAGTCTCCAGTAGACAGTGAAAAGATTTGTGGGCAATACTGAGAGTCTAGTTAAGGTTTGTTACCATGAACTTGTAGCCACACCAATCTGTGAGTTAGGTTTTGTGGGGTTGTGAGGGCAGAGACAGAGAAAAATGTTTGGAAAGGAAGTTTTGATGGATGAAAAAGCTGTTGAGGATATTGACCTGAGAATCCTGGGATACTTGCATGTAATTATGTCGAAAGCTTGTCCCCATCCATAGCCCCATAGCTCTTCTATCCTCACTTGTGTTGTCCTCTATCTCCACAGTAGATACTCAGTCAATCATGAATGGACATGGCCTGAACCTTGCCAAAGCTCAGAGATACTCAATCTCTGAATCCTTGAACATACCCTATGTATATTTTCCCAATCTTTTCAGTCCTCTTTTCTTTTCAAGTTCTTTTCTATGAAATATAGTCCTCATAGTTCATCATTTCAACCATACTTGTGTGAATAACCTCAACACTATCTATCCATCACAGCTACTATTATGCCATTGTCTCCTGCTACCCCTGTACCACTGAGCAACTGCTAGAAGCAATAGCACCAATGATCAGATTGGGACCATTGCAAGTTCATGGCAACTGACTTTACCTGGGCTCTCAAAGCAGCCCAAACTATTTTCACATTTCTCTCCCTTTAATTGTGCAGAGACATTGTGTTTGGAAACTGTAATAACTGACCTCCTTGACTAAGTTTATTGTTCAGACTCTGTCCACTAATTACAATGAATATCTTTTGTTACTTTGTGCATCTCCTCAAGAGGCAGAACTTCCAACCATAATGTAGAAGGTTAAACTGTCTGTTATCTGACCTCAGAAGGTGTATAATGATGGTTTTTTGTCCTCATTTCTTACTCTCCTGAAGAAAGTGCTCTCACTGCCAGTTGCTCCACCATGCAGGGTTCATTACCACATTCAGGAAGGAAATCAAACATGGTTAGAGGGGAAATAATCAGGGCTATGCTCTGCTTCCTCAAAGTTCAGGGAGAACCTTGCTGATGTTAACACTGTAGTGAAGGCCCTGGAGACCGAAAAAGACAAGAAAATGTATGTGCACTGCTTGGACAATTGTTGTGGGTTGAATTGTGTCCCCCCACCCCAATTTATATGTTGAATTTCTAACCCCCAGTACCTCAGAATATATCTTATTTTGAAATAGAGTCATTAAAGACATAGTTAGCTAAGATGAACTTACACTGGAGTAGGGTGGGTCTTGGTCCATTATGACTGATGTCCTTATAAAAATTGAAATTTGGACCCAGAGACATATAAATAGATAGAGAATACCATGTGGACATGAAGGCAGAAATCAAGATGATGTGTCTATAAGCCAGTTTTATAGCAAGCCACCAGAAGCCAGGAGAGAGGCATTGAACAGATTCACTTTCATAGCCAACAGAAGAAACCAACATGTCTGATACCTTAATCCTAGACTTCTAAGCTCCAGAACTATAACGCAATACATTTCTGTCAGTTAATCTATTCAGTTTGTGGTACTTTATTATGGCAGCCTAAAAACTAATACAGCAATAAATACATTTTATCCTTAATTTTAAATCTTCATCTATAAATAATTATACTCCACATGAGCCAGTGGATTTTTTTTTTAACTAGGCTTCACGCCCAGCATAGAGTCCAATGTGGGGCTGAACTTGTGATCCTTAGATCAAGACCTGAGCTGAGATTAAGAGTTGGGCAGTTAACGAACTGAGCCATTCAAGATCACCAGCCAGTGGATTTTAAACATAGTTTTTATTAGTTTATCTAATTAATTGCTAAATGTAATTTAATTCAATTATTTATCTAATTAAATTGTTTTCTATTTAGGCAGTGATCCTACTGTGTCCCACATAACTTAGGGGTGGCCTTGTATACATGTAAGGATAGATAAATACATTATTGAAAAAAATGATAAAGAAACCAGAAATAGCTTCAAGCAGAATTAATTTTCAGCAGAGAAAGTAATGCAATTCAGGGACAGAAAAATGTCTTTATGGCACTAAACTAATTGTCTGTATAAAAGAAAAATGAACCTTAACTCCTACCTCAAAAAAATCTTTATTGAATTATAATATAAACCTAGATTTGAAAGCTAGAACTATAAATATTCTAAAAGAAAAAATAGAATAATATTGTCATGAACTTTAGGAAAGCAAAGATTTCTTAGCCTGCAAAAAGCACTAGCTATGAAAGAAAAAAAAACAGTTGAACTTCATCAAAATTTTAACAAATCAATTTCAAAAGGTGGCATTATAAATTTGAAAAGGCAAACATGGGGTGCCTGGGGGGATTGGTCAGTTGAGCATCTGACTTCGGGGTCATGATCTCACAGTTTGTAAGTTCAAGCCCCGTGTGGGGCTCTGTTCTGACAGCTCAGAGCCTAGAACCTGCTTCAGATTCTGTGTCTCCCTCATGCTCTCTCTGTTTCTGTCTTTCTCTCAAAAATAAATAGACACTAAAGAAAAAAGAAAAGGCAAGTCACAGATGGAGAAAATATTCACAATGCCTATAACTGAAAAATAAAGTTCCATAATCAATTCATGAAAAAACAAGCAGCTTATTAAAATTTTAAGCAAATGATTTATTAAACTGATAAGAACAGATACTACACTTGATCTTAGCCAAAAGGCCGAGAAGCGATTTCAGCAAATGATTTAAATAGGCACTTCACAAAAGACAGTAGATGAATACACACGTGGAAAGTGCTCAGTATTGTTATTCATAGGAAATAAAATACCAAATCACAATGAGATACCAATATAAACTTATTAGCATAACAAAAATTAAATACATTGACAACACTAAGTATTGGCAAAAATATGGGTCAACTGACACACTCAGGTTCTAAGTACAGCCACATCAGGAAACTTTTTGGCAATTTCTAGTAAAGGTGAGCATCTCTTTTAAAAATTTTTTTTAATGTTTATTTTTGAAAAACAGAGAGAGACAGAGCATGAGTGGGAAAGGGACAGAGAGAGACACACAGAATACAAAGCACACAGAATCTGAGCTGTCAGCACAGAGCCTGATGCGGGGCTTGAATGCATGAACTGTGAGATCATGGCCTGAGCTGAAATTAAATGCTCAACCGTCTGAGTCACCCAGGTGCCCCCAAGGTAAGTATCTTTTTGACCAA
Organism: Lynx canadensis; assembly: GCF_007474595.2. Lineage (NCBI taxonomy): Eukaryota > Metazoa > Chordata > Mammalia > Carnivora > Felidae > Lynx > Lynx canadensis. The sequence continues at coordinate 60,925,008 of NC_044312.2, forward strand.
GCAGTTCCGCTTATAGTTCATACCCCAAATAAGTGTTTTATATATGTACCAATAGTGTCAAAGAATGTTTATAGTAGCTGTATGTATAAACAGCTAAGATGTGAAAACAACTCCAATCTGTCATTTGGAGATTAAACAAATTTGCTACATTTATCCAATTGAATACTACTGAGCAAAGAAGGAAAAAAGAATAAAGAACTGGAAAAAAAAAGCATATATAGAAACAATATTGTGAAATTTCAAAGTACCAAGGATAAGAAAAGTAGAACCTAATGCTTTAGAGTAAAGACCTGTAAAGAAAGACCAGAAAGTTTAATTTTGGTTTATACAAACCTAGCTATGAATAGGGGAGATTTGCTTCATAGTTTCTATATGCCAATTTGTATTCTAACAGTTTAAAAACTACAGATTTACTGATTCTGTACAACTCAATGAAATAGGTATCAACATTTTACAGGTAGAGAAACTAAGGCAGCAAGGAGTTAAGTTTTACAGTGTAGACATACAGAACCAGAATTTTTATCTCTAGTCTTAAACTAAACCTTGAAAATGTTCAGAGAAATTATTACAGCCTAACAATTCTATATACAGCCAAATCCATCAATAAAGTGTAAGAGCAAAACCAGTTTTTTTGACAGGCAGGAACACAGAATATTTATCATTTTCTGCCTCCTTTTTTTTTCTTAATAAAACCAGAGGGTGTACTTCAGCAAAATAAAATGGATATCCAATCGCCAACCAAATATGAGTGGAAATCATTCAAGGATATCATGTAAAGTAATCCCAGGAAAGCAGCATTTTGATATACTTTAAAAAATGCAGAATATAGGAGCGCCTTGGTGGTTCAGTAGGTTGAGTGTCTGGTTTTGGTTCAGGTTATGATATCACAGTTTTCTGAGTTCAAGCCCCACATTGGGCTCTGTGCTGGCAGCGAAGAGCATGGTTGGGATTCTCTCCCTCTGCCCCTCCCCCACTCATGCTGTCTTTCTCTCCAAATAAATAAATAACCTTAAGAAAATGCAGAATGTTTTAAAGCCTTGCACAAAATAAATCCTCAGAGAAGAAGGGGTGTCAGAAATTCAGAAATCATGCTCCATCTCAGACCTAATGAATCAGAATTTTCATTTTAATAAGATCTTGAGAATATTTGTATGGTCATTTGATTTTGCAAGCATTTAATTATCATTATGAATAAATAGCAGTAAGGCATTAGGGAGATGATGAAGAAAGCTTGTCTTTATCCTGTAAGCAAGGAAAATAGAAGGTAATTTGAATTTCAGAAAACAGAAAGTTGTCCAAGAAAACCATGGTCCAATGTAAATTAAATAGAAATTTGACATAATTATGGGCAATAGAATCAGTAGAAAAGGAAAGAATTGATTTTATATTAGTAACACCATGTATTCTAGATTCTGTGTTGAATAATGTGTATTTAATCAAATAAAAATCAAATCAAAAAAAATTTCCGTCAAAATTTATTTCCTTTAAGGCTCAAACAACTGAAACACAAATATGCAATATTTAATCATAGCTTTAACACTTTACATAAATTTATATATCTTATCCAGACAAATATTACAGTGTAGGTGACTAAATTTGGGAATGGAGAAGGGAAAGAAGGAGGAAGTGTGAGGGTATTTCGTGCCTGCAGCTTATATGGCAATAAATAGGATCTAAAGTTAATGGAGAGAAAAAAGAATGTTTATATTTATTGAAAAATATTACAAATATTTAAATAGTTAAAATTTAAGTAATTAAATATTAACAATAATTTTAAAAATAATTAAAAGAGAATGGTAAACATATTACTGATCTGCTTCAGTCTAGTGATGAGCCTCTTAGGGAAAGCCTAGTCCTCACACCTAGAATCATGCTGCTCATCTGATTATATTATTTCTAAACCCCAAGGGTCTCTTGGCAGCAGGGCTGGGTTACATGCTGGGTTCCTTATAGAGGCACCCACATGCATAGGTGGCTGGTCGGTGAGTGGGAAAGGCAGCTCTGCCTCTGTTGGGAGCCAGGTAAGATGGCAGGAGCAGAAAGAGCAGACCAAGGAGAGGGACTGTGAGAGCCAATGTGGAGGGTGAGGTTGGATGAACCAGTGGGAGGCATGGAGCAGGGTAGGTACTGAGAAACACAGGACTGCAAATCAGAAGTAGAAGAGTACAGATAATGGGAAGAGGAGTTCAGAGCGGCAGGCACAAGCTGAATGTTGTGGGAATTAAGTGAGATATCAGCCAGAAGTTTGCAAACGAATATTTATTCCAAGGAGAAAAACACTGAATTCAGTTATGTCAAGGAAGTGGAGTGAATTGTGGTAATTCTGTGTGGTCCAAATTTGACACGTATTGTATACTTTATTGCTTCACTCAGCTTTTAAATTTGACTGATTTCCATATCCTCATTCGCTAGAAAATAAGTTTTTTGAGTTCTTTCACTTGGCATCAGCTCCACCTTTTTACAGGATCCTGGTAGTCTGAGCTTTCTAACAAGTGTCTTCAAACAAGCCATTTATATTTAGAAAGAAGTAATTCAGGGACATCTGGGTGGCTCAGTCGGTTAAGCGTCCGACTTCGGCTCAGGTCATGATCTTGCAGTTTATGAGTTAGAGCCCTGCACTGGGCTCTGCACTGATAGCTCAGAGCTTGGAACCTGCTTAGATTCTGTGTCTCCCTCTCTCTCTGCCCCTCCCCCACTTGTGCTCTGTCTCTCCCTCTCTCTCAAAAATAAATAAACATTAAAAATTAAAAAAAAAAAAAGAAGTACTTCAAATGCATCTTGGTATTTGACCAGTTATCACAGACAAACTGGAAATAGGCAGGGATATTTTTTTAAGTTCAAGGTTTACAGATGAGGAATCTTAAATGGGAATGGGTCACCAAGGTCCTACCTCCCATCAATGTAGGAGTAAAGACACCTGCCTTCATCTTTGTTATGCTACTGGGTCAGAGTAATACATTCCAATGTCCACTATGTCCTTCATGACCAAAGCCTCTGGAAACAGAAATCTGCTTAGGGTTATGTTTCCCATTCCCAACTCCCTCACCATCGATCAAACCACAGACTGTCCTCAAGCAACAGACACACAATCTATTTGGAAGGGCATGCAGCAGCAGTCTTTGGTCTTAGCCTTCTAATGCATGTATGATATGCTGTACTTTTAATTTTGTTTACAAGCATTTTTTGTAATCAATAGTATTTAAGTTTGGTGCAGTGTTTTCTATCAGTATTTTATTTAATGGTTTTATTTTCATCTTAAGTAGAAGGCGTTCCCTAAAGAGTCACCAATGCATTTTCTTTTATTTACTCTTAATATTATTATAGGGGTTGGTTTTACCTTGAATTTTTAAATTCAAATGCAGGGGTCTGTGTAAAATAGGGATAGATGAATATTTTTATAAATTGTTAGCCAATTGACCAAATATCATTTATCACCTATCAGTTACTTTTTCTAGTGATATAAAATGCCATTGTCATCATATTCTTTATACTCATCACACATTTTTTTTGAAATGCTATTCTTTCCTGGGGACATATATTTTTAAACTTTGACAATATTATATTTTGTTATTATAATAACTTCATATTACATTTTGATATATCAAAGGACAAATCCCCTCTCTTTGTCATTTTCAATATTATACTGAATATATTTATACATTTATTGTATCTAATACACTTTAGGATCCATCTATCACTGTCCATTAAACAATCTTGTGTGTTATTGATTGATAATGCTTTAATTTATGAGAATATTAGTGCAAGAATTCACATTATTTCACTATTGGATATTTCTATCTTCAGGAAAGAAATAAAGGACGTTTTTTATGTTCACTAAATTTTTAGAGGCCTCTTCTCTCTAACAATACAGACATTGTGTTATACCAATACTTTTATAGTTTGGTGGCTATTGTAAATAAATCCTTATTTTTATAAAATTCCCTCAATGGTTAATTTTTATGAACAGGAATAGCTATTTATTTATTTATATTCTATGTGGCCACATTAGTGAACTCTATTTTAAGAGTTTGCAGTCTTTTCTTTTAGATTTTTAAGTAAAGAATCAATTAAAACCTAAATAAAGTCTTTTAAAAATTTCTTTTTAAGAGTAACACTCTCCTTTTATTTACTTACCTTTTTTAATTTACTAAGATTTTTACATAGAATGTTGAATACTCGTTGTGATAGTAAATATCTTTATCTTGTACTGACCTTAATAGAAATGCTTTTAGGGGCGCCTGGGTGGCTCAGTCGGTTGAACGACCGACTTCGGCTCAGGTCATGATCTCACAGTTTGTGAGTTCGAGCCGCCCGTCAGGCTCTGTACTGACAGCTCAGAGTCTGGAGCCTGCTTCTGATTCTGTGTCTCCCTCTTTCTCTGCCCCTTACCCACTCATGCTCTGTCTCTCTCTGTCTCAGAAATAAATAAACATAATAATAAAAAAAATTAAAAAAAAAAGAAATGCTTTTAATTGGTCACCAGTAAATATGTTTTGTTCCAAATTTCTAGAAGATGTCTTTCATTCAGGGAGCTATTTTCTTCCTAAATATTAATAATTTTATCATGAATTGCCATTCCATTTTCTGATTTTTCCCTCAAGTCTTGATCAGGTTTTCCACCAGTAATCTGTTAGTATAGCCACATCATTAATAGATTTCTTGAGCTGAATATTTTTTTCATTTGTAAGACAAAGTGTACTGTTTCAAAGTGCAATATTCTTTAAAGGAACAGTTACATCTGACTTGCTAAAAGGTTATTTATAATGTTTGCATGTGCCATCATAAGTAATTAGATGAATAGCTTTTCATCTATTTATACGCTCAAGAATAGGATTTCTCAACCTCAGCCCTGTTAACAATCTGGGATGGATAGTCCTTTGTTGTCTTGTCCATTTGAGGATATAAGCATCCCTGACGTGGACCCACTAGATGCCAGTAGCACTCCCTCCCCAGTCGTGACAACCAAAACCGTCCCCAGGCATTGCCAAATGATCCTTGCTGGAGGGGATGGTAGTGCAAAATTCCCCTTTTTCACTCTACTAGAATTTTAGAAATACTCTACTTTTTTTTCTTCAAATTTGGTTTCTTCAAATATCCTCATCATTGCCATTTCTCCTTTCTTTCTTTCTTTCTTTCTTTCTTTCTTTCTTTCTTTCTTTCTTTCTTTCTTTCTTTCTTTTCAATATATGAAATTTATTGTCAAATTGGTTTCCATACAACACCCAGTGCTCATTCCAAAAGGTGCCCTCCTCAATACCCATCACCCACCCTCCCCTCCCTCCCACCTCCCATCAACCCTCAGTTTGTTCTCAGTTTTTAAGAGTCTCTTATGATTTGGCTCTCTCCCACTCTAATCTCTTTTTTTTTTCCTTCCCTTCCCCCATGGGTTTCTGTTAAGTTTCTGAGGATCCACATAAGAGTGAAAACATATGGTATATGTCTTTCTCTGTATGGTTTATTTCACTTAGCATCACACTCTCCAGTTCCATCGACGTTGCTACAAAGGGCCATATTTCATTCTTTCTCATTTCCCTGTAGTACTCCATTGTGTATATAAACCACAATTTCTTTATCCATTCATCAGTTGATGGACATTTAGGCTCTTTCCATAATTTGGCTATTGTTGAGAGTGCTGCTATAAACATTGGGGTACAAGTGCCCCTATGCATCAGTACTCCTGTATCCCTTGGGTAAATTCCTAGCAGTGCTATTGCTGGGTCATAGGGTAGGTCTATTTTTAATTTTCTGAGGAACCTCCACACTGTTTTCCAGAGCGGCTGCACCAGTTTGCATTCCCACCAACAGTGCAAGAGGGTTCCCGTTTCTCCACATCCTCGCCAGCATCTATAGTCTCCTGATTTGTTCATTTTGGCCACTCTGACTGGTGTGAGGTGATCTCTGAGTGTGGTTTTGATTTGTATTTCCCTGATAAGGAGCGACGTTGAGCATCTTTTCATGTGCCTGTTGGCCATCCGGATGTCTCCTTTAGAGAAGTGTCTATTCATGTTTTCTGCCCATTTTGTCACTGGATTATTTGTTTTTCGGGTGTGGAGTTTGGTGAACTCTTTATAGATTTTGGATACTAGCCCTTTGTCCGATATGTCATTTGCAAATATCTTTTCCCATTCCATTGGTTGCCTTTTAGTTTTGTTGGTTGTTTCCTTTGCTGTGCAGAAGCTTTTGATCTTCATAAGGTCCCAGTAATTCATTTTTGCTATTAATTCCCTTGCCTTTGGGGATGTGTCTAGTAAGAGATTGCTATGGCTGAGGTCAGAGAGGTCTTTTCCTGCTTTCTCCTCTAGGGTTTTGATGGTTTCCTGTCTCACATTCAGGTCCTTTATCCATTTTGAGTTTATTTTTGTGAATGGTGTGAGAAAGTGGTCTAGTTTCAACCTTCTGCATGTTGCTGTCCAGTTCTCCCAGCACCATTTGTTAAAGAGACTGTCTTTTTTCCATTGGATGTTCTTTCCTTCTTTGTCAAAGATTAGTTGGCCATATGTTTGTGGGTCTAGTTCTGGGGTTTCTATTCTATTCCATTGGTCTATGTGTCTGTTTTTGTGCCAATACCATGCTGTCTTGATTATGACAGCTTTGTAGTAGAGGCTAAAGTCTGGGATTGTGATGCCTGCTGCTTTGGTCTTCTTCTTCAGAATTCCTTTGGCTATTCGGGCCTTTTGTGGTTCCATATGAATTTTAGGATTGCTTGTTCTAGTTTCGAGAAGAATGCTGGTGCAATTTTGATTGGGATTGCATTGAATGTGTAGATAGCTTTGGGTTGTATTGACATTTTGACAATATTTATTCTTCCAATCCATGAGCAGGGAATGTCTTTCCATTTCTTTATATCTTCTTCAATTACCTTCATAAGCTTTCTATAGTTTTCAGCATACAGATCTTTTACATCTTTGGTTAGATTTATTCCTAAGTATTTTACGGTTCTTGGTGCAATTGTGAATGGGATCAGTTTCTTTGTCTTTCTTTTGCTTCATTGTTAGTGTATAAGAATGCAACTGATTTCTGGACATTGATTTTGTATCCTGCAACTTTGCTGAATTCATGTATCAGTTCTAGCAGACTTTTGGTGGAGTCTATCGGATTTTCCATGTATAATATCATGTCATCTGCAAAAAGCGAAAGCTTGACTTCATCTTTGCCAATTTGGATGCCTTTGATTTCCTTTTGTTGTCTGATTGCTGATGCTAGAACTTCCAGCACTATGTTAAACAACAGCGGTGAGAGTGGGCATCCCTGTCGTGTTCCTGATCTCAGGGAAAAAGCTCTCAGTTTTTCCCCGTTGAGGATGATGTCAGCTGTGGGCTTTTCATAAATGGCTTTTATGGTGTTTAAGTATGTTCCTTCTATCCTGACTTTCTCAAGGGTTTTTATTAAGAAAGGGTGCTGGATTTTGTCAAAGGCCTTTTCTGCATCGATTGACAGGATCATATGGTTCTTATCTTTTCTTTTATTAATGTGATGTATCACTTTGATTGATTTGTGAATGTTGAACCAACCCTGCATCCCAGGAATGAATCCCACTTGATCATGGTGAATAATTCTTTTTACATGCTGTTGAAGTCGATTTGCTAGTATCTTATTGAGAATTTTTGCATCCATATTCATCAGGGATATTGGCCTGTAGTTCTCTTTTTTTACTGGGTCTCTGTCTGGTTTAAGAATCAAAGTAATACTGGCTTCATAGAATGAGTCTGGAAGTTTTCCTTCCTTTTCTATGTCTTGGAATAGCTTGAGAAGGATAGGTATTATCTCTGCTTTAAACGTCTGGTAGAACTCCCCTGGGAAGCCATCTGGTCCTGGACTCTTATTTGTTGGGAGATTTTGGATAATCGATTCAATTTCTTTGCTGGTTATGGGTCTGTTCAAGCTTTCTATTTCCTCCTGATTGAGTTTTGGAGGAGTGTGGGTGTTCAGGAATTTGTCCATTTCTTCCAGGTTGTTCAGTTTGTTGGCATATAATTTTTCATAGTATTCCCTGATAATTGTTTGTATCTCTGAGGGATTGGTTGTCATAATTTCATTTTCATTCATGATTTTATCTATTTGGGTCATCTCCCTTTTCTTTTTGAGAAGCCTGGCTAGAGGTTTATCAATTTTGTTTATTTTTTCAAAAAACCAACTCTTGGTTTCATTGATCTGCTCTACAGTTTTTTTAGATTCTCTATTGTTTATTTCTGCTCTGATCTTTATTATTTCTCTTCTTCTGCTGGGTTTAGGCTGTCTTTGCTGTTCTGCTTCTATTTCCTTTAGGTGTGCTGTTAGATTTTGTATTTGGGATTTTTCTTGTTTCCTGAGATAGGCCTGGATTCCAATATATTTTCCTCTCAGGACTGCCTTCACTGTGTCCCAAATCGTTTGGATTGTTGTATTTTCATTTTCGTTTGTTTCCATGTATTTTTTAATTTCTTCTCTAATTGCCTGGTTGACCCACACATTCTTTAGTAGGGTGTTCTTTAGCCTCCATGCTTTTGGAGGTTTTCCTGACTTTTTCTTCTGGTTCATTTCAAGCTTCATGGCATTGTGGCCTGAAAGTATGCATGGTATAATTTCAATTCTTGTATACTTATGAAGGGCTGTTTTGTGACCCAGTATGTGATCTGTGCTGGAGAATATTCCATGTGCACTTGAGAAGAAAGTATATTCTGTTGCTTTGGGATGCAGAGTTCTAAATAGATCTGTCAAGTCCATCTGATCCAATGTGTCATTCAGGGCCCTTGTTTCTTTATTGACCGTGTGTCTAGATGATCTATCCATTTCTGTAAGTGGAGTGTTAAAGTCCCCTGCAATTACCACATTCTTATCAATAAGGTTGCTTATGTTTGTGAGTAATTGTTTTATATATTTGGGGGCTCCGGTATTCGGCGCATAGACATTTATAATTGTTAGCTCTTCCTGATGGATAGACCCTGTAATTATTATATAATGCCCTTCTTCATCTCTTGTTACAGCCTTTAATTTAAAGTCTAGTTTGTCTGATCTAAGTATGGCTACTCCAGCTTTCTTTTGGCTTCCAGTAGCATGATAAATAGTTCTCCAACCCCTCACTCTCAATCTAAAACTGTCCTCATATCTAAAATGAGTCTCTTGTAGACAGTAAATAGATGGGTCTTGTTTTTTTATCCATTCTGATACCCTATGTCTTTTGGTTGGTGCATTTAATCCATTTACATTCAGTGTTATTATAGAAAGATACGGGTTTAGAGTCATTGTGATGTCTGTATGTTTTATGCTTGTAGTGATGTCTCTGGTACTTTGTTTCACAGGGTCCCCCTTAGGATCTCTTGTAGGGCTGGTTTAGTGGTGACAAATTCCTTCAGTTTTTGTTTGTTTGGGAAGACCTTTATCTCTCCTTCTATTCTAAATGACAGACTGGCTGGATAAAGGATTCTCGGCTGCATATTTTTTTCTGTTCAATACATTGAAGATCTCGTGCCAATCCTTTCTGGCCTGCCAAGTTTCAAAAGAGAGATCAGTCACGAGTCTTATAGGTCTCCCTTTATAAGTTAGGGCACGTTTATCCCTTGTTGCTTTCAGAAGTTTCTCTTTATCCTTGTATTTTGCCAGTTTGACTATGATATTTCGTGCAGAAGATCGATTCAAGTTATGTCTGAAGGGAGTTCTCTGTGCCTCTTGGATTTCAGTGCCTTTTTCCTTCCTCAGTTCAGGGAAGTTCTCAGCTATTATTTCTTCAAGTACACCTTCAGCACCTTTCCCTCTCTCTTCCTCCTCAGGGATACCAATTATGCGTATATTGTTTCTTTTTAGTGTATCACTTAGTTCTCTGATTTTCCCCTCATACTCCTGGATTTCTTTATGTCTCTTTTTCTCAGCTTCCTCTTTTTCCATAACTTTATCTTCTAGTTCACCTATTCTCTCCTCTGCCTCTTCAATCCGAGCCGTCGTCGTTTCCATTTTATTTTGCATTTCGTTTAAAGCGTTTTTCGGCTCCTCCTGACTGTTCCTTAGTCCCTTGATCTCTGTAGCAAGAGATTCTCTGCTGTCCTCTATACTGTTTTCAAGCCCAGCGGTTAATTTTATGACTATTATACTAAATTCACTTTCTGTTATATTATTTAAATCCTTTTTGATCATTCATTGGCTGTTGTTGCTTCCTGGAGATTCTTTTGAGGGGAATTCTTCTGTTTGGTCATTTTGGATAGTCCCTGGAGTGGTGTGGGACTGCGGGGCACTTCCCCTGTGCTGTGTTGGATAACTGCTTTGGTGGGCGGGGCTGCAGTCAGACCTGATGTCTGTCCTCAGCCCACCGCTGGGGCCACAGTCAGACTGGTGTGTGCCTTCTCTTCCACTCTCCTAGGGGTGGGATTCACTGTGGGGTGGCGTGGCCCGTCTGGGCTACTTGCACACTGCCAGGCTTGTGGTACTGGGGATCTGGCGTATTAGCTGGGGTGGATCGGCAAGGTGCATGGGGGCAGGAGGGGCAGGCTTAGCTCACTTCTCCTTAGGTGATCCACTTCAGGAGGGGCCCTGTGGCAGCAGGAGGGAGTCAGGCCCACTGCCAGAGGGGTGGCTCCGCAGAAGCACAGCATTGGGTGTTTGTGCAGAGCAAGCAAATTCCCTGGCAGGAACTGGTTCCCTTTGGGATTTTGGCTGGGGGATGGGCGAGGGAGATGGCGCTGGCGAGCGCCTTTGTTCCCCGCCAAACTGAGCTCTGTTGTTCAGGGGCTCAGCAACTCTCCCTCCCTTTGTCCTCCAGCCTTCCTGCTTTCCGAGCAGAGCTGTTAACTTGTGACCTCCCAGATGCTAAGTCGCGCTTGCTTTCGAACACAGTCGGTCAGGCCCCTCCGCTTTTGCAAGCCAGACTCGGGGGCTCTGCTTGGCGGCAGGCTGCCCTTCCACCCTGGCTCCCTCCCGCCAGTCCGTGCAGGGTGCACTGCCTCTCCGCCCTTCCTATCCTCTTCCGTGGTCCTCTTGTCTGCGCTTGGCTCCAGAGACTCCATTCTGCTAGTCTTCTGGTGGTTTTCTGGGTTATTTAGGCAGGTGTAGGTGGAATCTAAGTGATCAGCAGGATGCGCAGTGAGCCCAGCGTCCTCCTAAGCCACCATCTTCCCTACCTCCATCATTGCCATTTCTGTTGGATTTGATTTCTTGGGCTAAATTGGTGATTGATGTTTTTCTATCAAGTCAATTTTATATCTGTTACCCAATATATTGTTATACTTATGCATCCTTAAACCATTATATTTAAAATTTTATTTCTCTATCCTTTTGTTTTCTTTTCCATTTCTTATGTCGTTAATCATGCTTTCTCTAAAATTTTCTTGACCACTTTTAAATAAGTTCATATATTTTCTTTTTGGCTTTTTTTTAATGTTTATTTATTTTTGAAAGAGAGAGAGAGAGAGAGAACACAAGCAGGGGAGGGGCAGGGAGAGAGGGAGACACAGAATCTGAAACAGGCTCCAGGCTCTGATCTGTCAGCACAAAACCCGATGCAGGGCTCAAACCCACAAACTGTGAGATCATGACATTCAAAGTCGGATGCTTAACTGACTGAGCCACCCAGATGCCCCCATATATTTTCTTTTTAAGTAGTCAACTTTGGTTTTATAGTTAACTCATTCATTTGTGCTCTTAATCTTTATTAATTTCTTCTTCTTTCACATTTATTTAAATATTTTCCTAGCATCTAATATTGAAAAAATTTTAAAAATAATAGTTTACACCCTTGTTTTCTAATAAATTTATGTTATTCAGACTACACATTACACTCCAGTGTCTTCTTTTATAGATTCTCATATGTGGCTTTCTCATTTTTATTCAGTCTAAAGGATTGTTTTCTTGTTTTTATTTTTCTGGCATAGAGAAGATGCTTAATAAATGGATGTTGTTATTGCTTTGGAGCCCTTGTCATTTTATATTTATAATACGTTATTATTATTTGTAGGTTAATTTAATAGGCATGGTTAGACAGCATGAAGATCTGAAAGAGATTATTTTGTGCTTAAATAAAGAAGAGGTGGAAGGATAAAGTCTTTAGAGTTTGAGCAGAAGGGACTTGGTGATTGGGAAAGATGTAAACATACAGGGCAACTCCCAGAGTTATGATTTAGAGAATTGGTTAATTTTGTGAAAATTATAAGCTTTATTCAGAATATAAAGGATTAAGAACAAGTATAGTGCATAGGGGAAAATGGTCAGTTTGGTTTCGAACATACTGAATTTGATTTACGCATGAGCAATCCATGTGGCAATGTTCAGAAGGAACATCTATCTTCAAGAACTTGGAAACCACAGCTGCCATCAGATATTATTTGAAATTTTTCATTAAATAAATGAAAGATGAAACTGTGAGAATGGACAAGATAATTTAAATGGCTTGAGAATGGGCAAAATGCAGATTCCTGAAGGATTTCTTTTTTTTTTTCTTTTTTTTTTTTTTATTTTTTAAAAAAAAATTTTTTTTTCAACGTTTATTTATTTTTGCGACAGAGAGAGACAGAGCATGAACGGGGGAGGGGCAGAGAGAGAGGGAGACACAGAATCAGAAACAGGCTCCAGGCTCTGAGCCATCAGCCCAGAGCCCGACGCGGGGCTCGAACTCACGGACCGCGAGATCGTGACCTGGCTGAAGTCGGACGCTTAACCGACTGCGCCACCCAGGCGCCCCAATTCCTGAAGGATTTCAAAGTTAAGGTTCTTTGGGTGGGGAGTGGGAAGCCAGAGAGAGAAATTGCTGAGTGGTGGGAGAAAAGTAATAGAGATTAGTGCCAGTACGTGAGGAGAGAAAATTCCCAGAAAGAAAGTATCCTTAGCATAATAGGTAAATGAAAGGATAAATGAAAGGATCACAAAAATGAGTCAATCAAGGGCTCCTGGGTGGCTTAATCAGTTAAGTATCTGACTCTTGATTTCTGCTCAGGTCATGATCTTACGGTTTGTGAGTTTGAGCCCTGCATCTGGTTCTGTGCTGATGGTGTGGAGACTGCTTGGGATTCTCTCTCCATGTGTCTCTGCCCCTACCCCCATTCACTCTCACTGTCTCTCTGAAAATAAATAAATAAGCTTTAAAAAAAATTAGTAACCAAATCTGGCAATTCTATTTTGCTGTTGTTTTTCGTAGTGGGTGTAGCCTCAACACCTGATTCTCTGGCCCTTTGTGCACACAGACCCTCAATGAGATTCTTTTCCTCAGAAGCCTGAAGACCTTTGTATTTACATAATTCATAGAGAATTAACACCTGAAACTTAAGACTCTACTCCAGAGATGCTACATTGACCAAAATGTGTCTCTGGAAGGTACAAATTTGAAAAATGTTTGCCAGGGACATTTGTCAGACTGGTTTAGAGATTCCTCCTATGCATTCCTCAGCCTTATTGAATGAAGGAATTGGAGTCTTACATGCAGAATCTGACTTCAGCTTTTCTACTGTCTAACTGTATTATTTGGGGAAAATTACTTAATCACTTTAAACATCGGTATCCTAATAAAAATATTAGGAATGAAAACTTTTTATACCTCATTGGATAGTTGTGATGATTGGATGAGATTATGGATATGAAGATGATTGCATGTGGCACATAGTATGTGTTCAAGAAATGATAGCTATTAAGGTTCTTTGTGTTTTAGGAGCAGCCTGAGCTATTTATCAAAATGTAGTGCTTACTGCACTATGTTAAAATAATGGCAAGGTTTATCTTTCTCTCTCCCTCTGTCTTTCTTCCTCTTTTCCTCCCTTCCTCTCCTCTATCTCTCAATTTTTCCTCCTTCCCTTTCTTTCTTTCTTTCTTTCTTTCTTTCTTTCTTTCTTTCTCCTTCCTTCCTTCCTTCCTTCCTTCCTTCCTTCCTTCCTTCCTTCCTTCCTTCCTTCTTCATCTACCTTAATTATGTATATGGTTTCTCTCAACAATTAGTACTTTATAAAGATAACCTTAGGAGATTTATTTTTGAGTCTTAGTTTCTGTTCTATCTCCTAGAGTTGGTGTATGGATGAAATTACATGATGCATATAAAATGTCAAATAACACATAGAACTTTCAACAAATGGGAGTTACAATTTTTTTGTTAGGATGGTTCTTTGGACCACCTTGTAATCACATATATAAACATGTGTGTCTTGGGGTTGTCTTTGGCATTCTTCTGTATATTTCCCAGGAAAAAAAATAATAATATCCACATTTCAAATGTGACTTGATTTTTCAGTGCTTTATTTCAGGATTAGTAATTTATTTTCAAAAAATACTTCAAACCATTATATTATTGTATTGTACAGCTGACACTACTATAACACTGTATGTTAATTATACTTCAGTAAAAAAATATTAGAAACCAATTTTCTCATCATATTGTTTAAGTGTTCTATGGGGAACGTTGAGAGGAAGGGATGACTTCATTGTGATGTTTGTTGTCATCAAAGAGAACTATAGATATAAGAAAAATTAGATGTGGAATAATTCAGGGAATCTTCTCTCTTCAATAAATGAGGAGAAGCATGGAGAGAGGCTTCCAGTACTAGCAAGCTCATAAAAAACCTAAAGTACTTACAAAATCAGCAATAGTAACTCAGTGAATGTTAGAGTGCCAGAAAGATGTTCTAAGTGATGAGCTATATATTTATTATTTATATTATGTTCAGTTATTCAAATATCCCTGTCTTCTCAGTCCCTAATTATGTTGGTCCTCAATAATACCAATGCTCAACTTCTGACCTTCTTCCTGACGGGTATCCCAGGCCTGAGAGCAGCCCAGGTCTGGGTCTCCATCCCTTTTTGTCTCCTGTATGTCATCGCCCTCTCTGGGAACAGCATGATCCTATTTGTGGTCCTCCGTGAGCAGAACCTCCATGAGCCCATGTATTATTTCCTCTCTATGCTTTCAGCCATCGACCTGAGCTTATCCCTGTGCACACTTCCTACTACCCTTGGTGTTTTCTGGTTTGAAGCTCGCGAAATCACCTTAAATGCCTGCATTGCCCAGATGTTCTTTCTCCATGGATTTACTTTCATGGAGTCTGGGGTTCTATTGGCCATGGCCTTTGACCGTTTTGTAGCCATCTGTGATCCACTGAGATATGCCACCATCCTCACCAATGCCAGGATTGCCCAGATTGGGATAAGCATGTTGATAAGGAACGTTGCTGTAATGTTACCAGTGGTGCTCTTTGTCAAGAGGCTGTCCTTCTGCCGTGCTGTGGCCCTTTCACATTCTTACTGCTACCATGTTGATCTCATTCAACTCTCATGCACAGACAACAGAATCAACAGCATCCTTGGTCTGTTTGCACTTTTTTCCACGACAGGGTTTGATTGTCCTTGCATCTTGATCTCCTATGTCCTGATCATTCGATCTGTTCTCAACATTGCCTCCTCTGAGGGGCGGCAAAAAGCCTTCAACACCTGCATATCCCACATCAGTGCTGTTGCCATCTTCTACATCCCTCTCATCAGCTTGTCTCTTGTCCATCGCTATGGCCATTCAGCACCTCTGTTTGTCCACACCATCATGGCCAATGTCTTCCTTCTCATCCCTCCTGTGCTCAACCCTATCATCTACAGTGTGAAGACTAAGCAGATTCGAAAGGCTATTGTCAAGGTCTTAATTCAGAAGCAACAAATCTAATCATTAGTAATCTCAGAGTAGAGACAAAGCCATTTATGAATGAATGCCTTGGTAGAATGGTGTAATTATCCCCAAATGTCCTACATGTGGTTTCAACAACCTAAACTATGCAACTTATAGGTTGTGTGATATTTGCTTAGTTTCCTTGTCAGTAATTCCACATTAATGTTGCCTAAATTTTGTTTCATTTTCAATGTAAAGTGAGATATGTATGTAAACAACTATTCATATGTGCAAGTAGTATGTGTCCTGAATAAAATGTTTGTTCAGACTGCATACGATAAGTCCAGATTTAATGTAGGAAACTTTGTTAATAAACCAATTGTTCTTTTCTAAATGATATAAAAAAGACAATTTATAATTTGATGTTTTTCTTCTTAAAATTCTTGATTAACTACAAAAATAGCCATTCTATAGAGTGAATCTTATAAGCATATCAATGTAATTCAACATTGGATAATATATAGGTAGTTCTTTTACCCTCTATTATGTGTAGGAGTATATCTAATGAGCATACAAAATGTCATATCAAGTGCTCAGGATCAGTTCCTACTGCTGTTAGCTGAACATTAAAAGTTGGTAATAACATTACTAAACCCAGGAGTGAGGATTACACAGTTTTCCTAAGATTAGCGTTGGCAAGAGGGAACTCATACTCTTGGCTCTTTCTTTATCCTCATCTCTGCCATTATTACTCTATCTGTGGGCCCTCTGAATCAGAAGTAGTATAGCCAAAGCTTGCTGATATTTACACATAGGTTCTTTCTTTCTGATTGTTGAGTTCCTCTGAGATGGGTACTGTTTTGTGGATATTAGCATGAGATGCAATATGTCTACTTCAATATGTATTTCATATACATCTTCTACAGACTACCTTATCTCTTTTCTTCTAAGTTTGCTGGTTCCATTCACTGGCCAGCTATCCAAGCCCTTCAGCAAAGTACAGAAGTCCATGTATATCCACATACCTCAGACAACCTCTCTTTTTACATGAAGTTAACAACCAAGGGCACTGTCCATTAAGGGGATTTTCCTTCAGCACTCTTTTTTTTTTTTTTCTTTTTGTGGCCTCCCATATGTGAAGCTATTGTGCTACTGTATTCTACTTCTGGTTAGTGCCAACTTGCCCACTAATCCATCCATGAACCGAGCCTGAATATTTTCCTTCTTTTCCATTAATGTATCAGAAACCTTCAGTGAGGCCATGGATGTGAATTAATGGAGAGCATCTATATATCAGTGATAAGTGTCATGGGATCCTGGGATAACTATTCATAAACTTTACTTGTGCTTGTTTTGACTTTGTACTTTGTCTTCCCTACAATAATGGTGCAAACTTCACAGATGAGAGTTTTCCCAGCTCATAAATGTAATATAACCAATTATATACTTAGGAACCTGGAGAATAAGCACAGGTATGAAAATCACTGGGCTCACTTGGAGACAAAATTTGCCCAGAATTCCATTAATCATCTTACCCCAATAATCTCATACTTTAATCAAAAAAGAGCATAATGGTATGTTTGGTTGCTTATTATCAGTGAGAGATTGTATCCTATATCCAATAGTTCTCAAAGGTTTTGGGTATTCTCCTTTCCTTAATGAACATTTGTAAATGGACATAGGTCCATTTTGGAAAAGATATGGATAATTTGTATTGCATGTTTCCAGTAGCATAGCAGGTTATTTCATCAGGGACACCAAGATTCATGTTCAGTTAATGGGCTCTGGATATGTGCAGCAACTTAAATCTTTAAATAGGTGAAGCAACTTAAATCTTTAAATTTCCTATTAGGGTGGTTGATGTCAGCCCGATGCTCAGAAGCTCTTTATTTTAAATGCATGTCAATTAGCACCCAGTTACTCTCCATCGCGCTCATCTTCAGAAACATTATCATCTATTGCAATAGGTCACTATGGGTCCTGTCACCCTGATTGCCATTTTACCTTTGCTATTCTCTACAGTAATTATATTTACCTTATGATTTTAAGTCCTTCCATGTGTCTCAGGATCACTTCATCTTCATTGTCAGTAGGGAGGCCAGTTCCACAGGGGCAGATTTCATTGCCAAGTCTAGGCTGCAGAGCATAGCAATCACTGAACTATTCAAAGATACCAAATACCCTCTTACAAATGCATTCCTTATTGCCTTAGTGAAGGAGTGTCCTCTCTTTTCTCCCGGAGAAAATAATCATGTAATAAATTCTCTGGTCCTACATGATAAATCCGTTCTAACATGTCGACCTCTTTGAGATTTCTATAGTCTATATTTTGCCAAGAAGATCTGACATCTCTATCTAATTTGCTATAGGTAATAATCATGTTCAAGTTTCAATCAACCATCCCAGCAGTGCATTATCACAGTTGCTAGGTATCCTTGATATAATGTTAAACCTCAAATCATAGATGAGTATCCTCTGTCAATAATGTCAAATTGTTTGTGTCAAATTCTTCTCTATCTTAATTAATATTTATGTCACTAGCCACTTCCTCTGCTGACTTACATCTAATACCTTCGAGATACACTCCTATAGGTATTCATTTGATTCTAGTTAGTACAATCAAGTAGGCTTTGCAATGATGTCACTGGTTAAACTATTTTCTCCCCAAATGTTAATAACATTTCCCTGCTCAAGCTTTACTGAAATCAGACTGGTTATTGGCTTTGGTACAGTGAGAAGAGATGGGGCAAGATCTTGCATAGGAAAAGCATTGTAAAGCATTGTCCTCAGGTTTGGTTTTTGTAAGGTTTCTGTATAAGGTAAAATAAATATCATCTGTAAATCTTCTCATGAGAAGGGAACTCCTTTGGCTAACATGGAATATTCAAAATTTCCAAGATTTTTAGGCTTATACACTCAAATGTTAATATCCCAGCAGTGAGGATCATACCACTTCCCCATTTTTTTATTCCCAGTATTTTTCAGTATTACAACTTTATAAAAGAAGATTTATCAAAACTGAGCATTCAATTTGCCTTGCAGTTCTGTTACTCTTTCAGTTAAATCATGTGCTGGATTTTTAGAAGTATATGATCTTTGGCTGAAGGAGATAAAGATTTCCTTAAATGTTCCTATAGGGGGCATTCTGACTTTCACAGCATGTCCTGAGTTGTCAATTGGCTGTCCTAATCTAATCATTTTCTATTTAAGGTTTCTAATGCACATACACAGCAGTTATCCCATCTGATAATCTTTATAGTTAATGTTTTTTAGGTAAAAATGAGAGATTGGATTCAATGTCCATAGTCACCATGTAACCTAACATCTCCCTTCCACCTGAATCTCATCCAACCAACCACAAGTGACAGTCATAGTAATTTTGATGCCATTGCATCTCAGGAATCATTGTAAGCCCACTGACCACTGGCAATAGAGCCTTAGTTGTCAGTTGACCATGCTATTATAATGTGATTCCAGGGAGCATGAGTGAGGGATAGCTGATGTCAAAAAAGGAAAGACAGTGAGATGATACAAAAATTTATTATTGATTTGGACACTGTATTATCCAGACTCCAATCAAGAGACAGAGACCACACAATTATTTGAGAAGAAAAAGTTTAATAAAGAAGTAGATTAACAGGGAAGTAGATTAGCAGGGAAGTTGGCTAGTAAGAGTTAAAAGATGAGAAGAGGATATAAGGAGTAACCACCTCTCCTAGGGTAGAGATGGAACATTCAAGAAAGAGCCCTCTTCTCCTTCCTGTAAGCTTGTGAAAATCTTCCCTCTGGGAGTTCCAAGGAAGGTGCCAACTCTCTGAACTCTAGGTGCCAGACAAGCTTATGACTGCTGGACACTGCTGGAACTGGGATATGGATAGAGTACCCTTTATAGGATTATAGTACATTTCCATGTGAGGCTCAGGCTGGGGTAGCTCCAGGCTGCCCTTTTGGGATGAGGGTTGGGTGGCCAGCTTGCTAACTAGATAGCCCTATGTTGCCCTAATTTATATACACATACCCAGGGCTAAGGAGAAGATGTAGGAGATTCTCCTTCAGCTAGAGTGCTGCTCCATACTGTCTGGGCCTCTGGTTATGTCACTGTTCTCCCAGTGAATAGCTGGAGAACAAGCTCAGTAGCTAATCCTGGAAGAAACTGTGCACCACTGGAACCAAGCACTGAAGCAATCACACAGTGCCAAGCAATGGAAAAACAACATGTTCTGTGGGAATCCAGCCAACAAGCCACACAGAAACCAAGAAGAGAAAACCCCTTCTCCCTACAGTGTTCCTCCACTACTTCCCACTAACCAGTCTTAATAATGTGCCAGCTGACAAAAGAGAAATATTTACAGAGTCCAACACCATCATCATAGAGTAGGCAAAAGTCACTTTGGAGCTGAGAGATGGTAAATCAAGAATGAGCCAGACATCATTATGGACGACTATTGACCATTCCTGCAGACCCGTCTCTGAAGCCTTATCAAATATGTCTCATGACAGTCAATCCAGGAAAATAAGGAGGGGAACATTTATCCATTGGATCACATTTACCATTGGTCAAAGTTTATCCTATGAGCTGTTAATTCCATCATACTTTCTCACATGTATGAACACCAAGTGAGTATCTGAGAATGTGTCATGACTTGGTGTCAGTCCTGGGACAAGAATAAAGAGGTGCACAGTGCAGGCCTAAGGCAAGGGGTTATCATGTTCTCCCTGTGTGAAGCCAGCCAATGATTGATGAGCCCAGTTGTTGCAACAGTGACAGGACAAGGAGGTCAAAGGATTTGGAGTGGTTCACTATAAGAAGCTGATTCACTACATAAACTCAAACCCTGATGTTCTGGCCTGGAGAGCTTGTAGGCTGACAGGAGATTGGTTGCCTCTGAGTGAGGTTTGAGCCATCTCTCCTGTTGAAAAGTCCCCTTGTTCTTTTCTGGTACAAGATCTACTCTCCATTTAATTCTATAAATCAGTTGGTGGCATACTTACCAACTTCTATTTCTTTACCTTTTTTAACCTCAGGTAGAGAAGGGAAATGGTTCAGAAAAGGGTTTTCATGGGCTAAATGTTTTAGAAAGGATGGAGTCAGATCCAGGACAATAGGGAAATTTCTACAAGCATATCAAGCACATAGAAGTGGTCTCAGAGAAGGCCACTGAGAGAAACTCCTTTTATTTTTTTTAAGTTGGGCTGTGGAGCTTGAGCTCATGACCCTGCGATCAAGACCTGAGCTGAGATCAAGAGTTGGACACTTAACCAACTCAGCTACCCAGGCACCCCAAGAGCAACTCCTTTTATAGGGAATATAAATTCCCTATAATTCATAGCTTTTTACATTAAAATGGTCATATTAACAATAAAAGAGGAAAAAAAGAAGGGAAGAAATGGAGAAGGAGGGGCTGGGGCAGCAATTTGAATTGGAGAATGAAAAGCAGGAGGAAGATAATACATTTTATTTAATTTTTCACCTATATTTTCTTAGGTAAATTTGCCTTTTACCTAAATTTAGCCCTTCTTTTTTTTTTTTTTTTTTTTTTTAACTTGATAAACAAGCGATGTCTTTTTTTTTTTTTTTTTTTGGTTCAGGTCATTATCTTTTTTTTTTTTTATATATATGAAATTTATTGACAAATTGGTTTCCATACAACACCCAGTGCTCATCCCAAAAGGTGCCCTCCTCAATACCCATCACCCACCCTCCCCTCCCTCCCACCCCCCATCAACCCTCAGTTTGTTCTCAGTTTTTAACAGTCTCTTATGCTTTGGTTCTCTCCCACTCTAACCTCTTTTTTTTTTTTTTTTCCTTCCCCGCCCCCATGGGTTCCTGTTAAGTTTCTCAGGATCCACATAAGAGTGAAACCATATGGTATCTGTCTTTCTCTGTATGGCTTATTTCACTTAGCATTACACTCTCCAGTTCCATCCACGTTGTTACAAAAGGCCATATTTCATTTTTTCTCATTGCCACGTAGTATTCCATTGTGTATATATACCACAATTTCTTTATCCATTCATCAGTTGATGGACATTTAGGCTCTTTCCATAATTTGGCTATTGTTGAGAGTGCTGCTATGAACATTGGGGTACAAGTGCCCCTATGCATCAGTACTCCTGTATCCCTTGGATAAATTCCTAGCAGTGCTATTGCTGGGTCATAGGGTAGGTTTATTTTTAATTTTCTGAGGAACCTCCACACTGCTTTCCAGAGCGGCTGCACCAATTTGCATTCCCACCAACAGTGCAAGAGGGTTCCCGTTTCTCCACATCCTCTCCAGCATCTATAGTCTCCTGATTGGTTCATTTTGGCCACTCTGACTGGCGTGAGGTGATACCTGAGTGTGGTTTTGATTTGTATTTCCCTGATAAGGAGCGACGCTGAACATCTTTTCATGTGCCTGTTGGCCATCTGGATGTCTTCTTTAGAGAAGTGTCTCTTCATGTTTTCTGCCCATTTCTTCACTGGGTTATTTGTTTTTTGGGTGTGGAGTTTGGTGAGCTCTTTATAGATTTTAGATACTAGCCCTTTGTCCGATATGTCATTTGCAAATATCTTTTCCCATTCCGTCGGTTGCCTTTTAGTTTTGTTGGTTGTTTCCTTTGCTGTGCATAAGCTTTTTATCTTCATAAGGTCCCAGTAATTCACTTTTGCTTTTAATTCCCTTGCCTTTGGAGATGTGTCGAGTAAGAGATTGCTACGGCTGAGGTCAGAGAGGTCTTTTCCTGCTTTCTCCTCTAAGGTTCTGATGGTTTCCTGTCTCACATTTAGGTCCTTTATCCATTTTGAATTTATTTTTGTAAATGGTGTGAGAAAGTGGTCTAGTTTCAACCTTCTGCATGTTGCTGTCCAGTTCTCCCAGCACCATTTGTTAAAGAGGCTGTCTTTTTTCCATTGGATGTTCTTCCCTGCTTTGTCAAAGATGAGTTGGCCATACGTTTGTGGGTCTAGTTCTGGGGTTTCTATTCTATTCCATTGGTCTATGTGTCTGTTTTTGTGCCAATACCATGCTGTCTTGATGATTACAGCTTTGTAGTAGAGGCTAAAGTCTGGGATTGTGATGCCTCCTGCTTTGGTCTTCTTCTTCAGAATTCCTTTGGCTATTCGGGCCTTTTGTGGTTCCATATGAATTTTAGGATTGCTTGTTCTAATTTCGAGAAGAATGCTGGTGCCATTTTGATTGGGATTGCATTGAATGTGTAGATAGCTTTGGGTAGTATTGACATTTTGACAATATTTATTTTTCCAATCCATGAGCAGGGAATGTCTTTCCATTCTTTAAATCTTCTTCAATTACCTTCATAAGCTTTCTATAGTTTTCAGCATACAGATCCTTTACATCTTTGGTTAGATTTATTCCTAGGTATTTTATGCTTCTTGGTGCAATTGTGAATGGGATCATTTCCTTATTTGTCTTTCTGTGGCTTCATTGTTAGTGTATAGAATGCAACTGATTTCTGTACATTGATTTTGTATCCTGCAACTTTGCTGAATTCATGTATCAGTTCTAGCAGACTTTTGGTGGAGTCTATCGGATTTTCCATGTATAATATCATGTCATCTGCAAAAAGCGAAAGCTTGACTTCATCTTTGCCAATTTGGATGCCTTTGATTTCCTTTTGTTGTCTGATTGCTGATGCTAGAACTTCCAGCACTATGTTAAACAACAGCGGTGAGAGTGGGCATCCCTGTCGTGTTCCTGATCTCAGGGAAAAAGCTCTCAGTTTTTCCCCGTTGAGGATGATGTCAGCTGTGGGCTTTTCATAAATGGCTTTTATGATCTTTAGGTATGTTCCTTGTATCCCGACTTTCTCAAGGGTTTTTATTAAGAAAGGGTGCTGGATTTTGTCAAAGGCCTTTTCTGCATCGATTGACAGGATCATATGGTTCTTCTCTTTTTTTTTGTTAATGTGATGTATCACGTTGATTGATTTGCGAATGTTGAAGCAGCCCTGCATCCCAGGAATGAATCCCACTTGATCATGGTGAATAATTCTTTTTATATGCTGTTGCATTCGATTTGCTAGTATCTTATTGAGAATTTTTGCATCCATATTCATCAGGGATATTGGCCTGTAGTTCTCTTTTTTTACTGGGTCTCTGTCTGGTTTAGGAATCAAGTAATACTGGCTTCATAGAATGAGTCTGGAAGTTTTCCCTTCCCTTTCTATTTCTTGGAATAGCTTGAGAAGGATAGGTATTATCTCTGCTTTAAACGTCTGGTAGAACTCCCCTGGGAAGCCATCTGGTCCTGGACTCTTATTTGTTGGGAGATTTTTGATAACCGATTCAATTTCTTCGCTGGTTATGGGTCTGTTCAAGCTTTCTATTTCCTCCTGATTGAGTTTTGGAAGAGTTTGGGTGTTCAGGAATTTGCCCCATTTCTTCCAGGTTGTCCAATTTGTTGGCATATAATTTTTCATAGTATTCCCTGATAATTGTTTGTATCTCTGAGGGATTGGTTGTAATAATTCCATTTTCATTCATGATTTTATCTATTTGGGTCATCTCCCTTTTCTTTTTGAGAAGCCTGGCTAGCGGTTTGTCAATTTTGTTTATTTTTTCAAAAAACCAACTCTTGGTTTCGTTGATCTGCTCTACAGTTTTTTTTTAGATTCTATATTGTTTATTTCTGCTCTGATTTTTATTATTTCTCTTCTTCTGCTGGGTTTAGGCTGCCTTTGCTGTTCTGCTTCTAGTTCCTTTAGGTGTGCTGTTAGATTTTGTATTTGGGATTTTTCTTGTTTCTTGAGATAGGCCTGGATTGCAATGTATTTTCCTCTCAGGACTGCCTTCGCTGCGTCTCAAAGCGTTTGGATTGTTGTATTTTCATTTTCGTTTGTTTCCATATATTTTTTAATTTCTTCTCTAATTGCCTGGTTGACCCACTCATTCGTTAGTAGGGTGTTCTTTAACCTCCATGCTTTTGGAGGCTTTCCAGACTTTTTCCTGTGGTTGATTTCAAGCTTCATAGCATTGTGGTCTGAAAGTATGCATGGTATAATTTCAATTCTTGTAAACTTATGAAGGGCTGTTTTGTGACCCAGTATATGATCTATCTTGGAGAATGTTCCATGTGCACTCGAGAAGAAAGCATATTCTGTTGCTTTGGGATGCAGAGTTCTAAATAGATCTGTCAAGTCCATCTGATCCAATGTGTCATTCAGGGCCCTTGTTTCTTTATTGACCATGTGTCTAGACGATCTATCCATTTCTGTAAGTGGGGTGTTAAAGTCCCCTGCAATTACCACATTCTTATCAATAAGGTTGCTTCTGTTTATGAGTAATTGTTTTATATACTTGGGGGCTCCGGTATTCGGCGCATAGACATTTATAATTGTTAGCTCTTCCTGGTGGATAGACCCTGTAACTATTATATAATGTCCTTCTTCATGTCTTGTTACAGCCTTTAATTTAAAGTCTAGTTTGTCTGATATAAGTATGGCTACTCCAGCTTTCTTTTGGCTTCCAGTAGCATGATAAATAGTTCTCCATCCCCTCACTCTGAATCTAAAGGTGTCCTCAGGTCTAAAATGAGTCTCTTGTAGACAGCAAATAGATGGGTCTTGTTTTTTTATCCATTCTGATACCCTATGTCTTTTGGTTGGCGCATTTAATCCATTTACATTCAGTGTTATTATTGAAAGATACGGGTTTAGAGTCATTGTGATGTCTGTATGTTTTATGCTTGTAGTGATGTCTCTGGTACTTTGTCTCACAGGGTCCCCCTTAGGATCTCTTGTAGGGCTGGTTTAGTGGTGACAAATTCCTTCAGTTTTTGTTTGTTT
This sequence comes from Lynx canadensis, assembly GCF_007474595.2. Classification (NCBI taxonomy): domain Eukaryota; kingdom Metazoa; phylum Chordata; class Mammalia; order Carnivora; family Felidae; genus Lynx; species Lynx canadensis. Next base: position 60,950,329 of record NC_044312.2, read on the forward strand.
GGGAAGACCTTATCTCTCCTTCTATTCTAAATGACAGACTTGCTGGATAAAGGATTCTCGGCTGCATATTTTTGCTGTCTAGCACCCTGAAATCTCGTGCCAATTCTTTCTGGCTGCCAAGTTTCAAAAGAGAGATCAGTCACGAGTCTTATAGGTCTCCCTTTATATGTGAGGGCACGTTTACCCCTTGCTGCTTTCAGAATTTGCTCTTTATCCTTGTATTTTTGCCAGTTTCACTATGATATGTCCGTGCAGAAGATCGATTCAAGTTACGTCTGAAGGGAGTTCTCTGTGCCTCTTGGATTTCAATGCCTTTTTCCTTCCCCAGTTCAGGGAAGTTCTCAGCTATGATTTCTTCAAGTACCCCTTCAGCACCTTTCCCTCTCTCTTCCTCCTCTGGGATACCAATTATGCGTATATTATTTCTTTTAGTGTATCACTTAATTCTCTAATTTTCCTCTCATACTCCTGGATTTTTTTTATCTCTCTTTTTCTCAGCTTCCTCTTTTTCCATAACTTTATCTTCTAGTTCACCTATTCTCTCCTCTGCCTCTTCCATCCGAGCGTGGTGGTTTGCATTTGTTTTGCATTTCCTTTAAAGCGTTTTTCAGCTCCTCGTGACTGTTCCTTAGTCCCTTGATCTCTGTAGCAAGAGATTCTCTGCTGTCCCTGTATACTGTTTTCCAGCCCAGCGATTAATTTTATGACTATTATTCTAAATTCACTTTCTGTTATATTATTTAAATCCTTTTTGATCAGCTCATTAGCTGTTGTTATTTCCTGGAGATTCTTCTGAGGGGAATTCTTCCGCTTGGTCATTTTGGATAGTCCCTGGTGTGGTGAGGACCTGCAGGGCACTTCCCCTGTGCTGTGGTGTATAACTGGAGTTGGTGGGCGGGGCCGCAGTCAGTCCTGATGTCTGCCCCCAGCCCACCGCTGGGGCCACAGTCAGACTGGTGTGTGCCTTCTCTTCCCCTCCCCTAGGGGCGGGATTCCCTGTGGGGTGGTGTGGCCCATCTGGGCTACTTGCACACTGCCAGGCTTGTGGTGCTGGGGATCTGGCGTATTAGCTGGGGTGGGAAGGCAAGGTGCACAGCGGCAGGGGGGGGCAGGCTTAGGTCGCTTCTCCTTAGGTGATCCACTTCAGGAGGGGCCCTGTGGCAGCCGGAGGGAATCAGATCCGCTGCCGGAGGTTTGGCTCCGCAGAAGCACAGAGTTGGGTGTTTGCGCGGAGCGAGCAATTTCCCTGGCCGGAACCGGTTCCCTTTGGGATTTTGACTGGGGGATGGGCGGGGGAGATGGCGCTGGAGAGCGCCTTTGTTCCCCGCCAAACTGAGCTCTGTCGTCCGGGGGCTCCGCAGCTCACCCTCCCTTTGTCCTCCAGCCTTCCCGCTTTCCGAGCAGAGCTGTTAACTTATGACCTCCCAGACGCTAAGTCGCGCTTGCTGTGGGAACACAGTCCCTCAGGCCCCTCTGCTTTTGCAAGCCAGACTCGGGGGCTCTGCTTGGCTGGCGAGCCGCCCCTCTGCCCCGGCTCCCTCCCGCCAGTCCATGGAGCACGCACCGCCTCGCCGCCCTTCCTACCCTCTTCCGTGGGCCTCTCGTCTGCACTTGGGTCCGGTGACTCCGTTCTGCTAATCCTCTGGCGGTTTTCTGGGTTATTTAGGCAGGTGTAGGTGGAATCTAAGTGATCAGCAGGACACGCAGTGAGCCCAGCGTCCTCCTACGCCGCCATCTTCCTGTCTCTCCCTAAATTTAGCCCTTCTAAGGACAGAGTTCTCAATGCCATGCATCCTGAAAAGAACAAAGCACTAATTTTTTTCTAGTTCCAGCTGCTTTTCTTCCTGGTGATCTTAAAGCTTTCTGGACCTACAGATCAAGGAGTGTTCAACTCAGAATGATGCAGATATATGTCAAGGAACAATGGGAGGATGTAGACATAATTGAACCATGTAACTCCATTATGATCCTAGATAGATGCTGGATTAAGCATAAGAATTTATTTTACTTTGTCTAATGTTCTGACTATAATATATATTTTGAAATGTGGAAAATCAATATGAATAGGTTAGAGCCCTCTTTTCTCCACTTTTCTGCCTGACCTACTCTGATGACTATAGCTCTTACCTCTAGCACATCCTCTTTTATATTAACCTGAAGACCAGTGTGATCATTGCTGGTCTATGCATATTGGTTCATTTATCTGTCGTTACTGTGTTTCAAGTCAAAGGTGTTTGCTAGATCTAATTTTCTGTTCTCTCTCTGAGAACCACATGTCCTTCTACAACATGCACCAGAATTATACTTTTTATTTATTTCCAATTTTCAAAGTTGAGGCTGAATAAAAATTGATAGTTCTTCTGAAATTGAGGGCCTAAGATACCAGAATGCTTGTGATTCTGGGCTTTTCTTTCTCTTATGTGAGATTAAATGCCTTCAATGGCTGATAAATATGAAGGGACTGGATATAAGACAGTGAAGAAAGGAGTCAATGATAAATTTGAGAGCTTGTGACCTACCTAAATCCACTCACATTTAAAATAGAAGTAGACATTGTGATGACCAAACAGAAAATATCTGTTGGTACAATTCCACATAAGGTCTGTGATAGTCTTAGATTGAGTTTACTAAGGCCTACACTTAATCTTGGAGCCATAGCTGGATATAGGCGACCTTACCAATGTCTGAGACAAACTGTCCTCAAAGTCTGCACCTGATGTAGGAACAGCATCTCAAGCATTAATTAAATCTACAACTGTGAGTCTGAGCCTGCTCTCTGCATTTCTTGGGAGAGCAGGTTATAGACAGATGTAATGAAGCTAGAGAGTCATTGTTCCTAGGGGAGTAGGTGTCTGTTAATTCTCAGGAGGATGTGCCTATGCTAGGGAAGAGTACGAGGGTATATATAAAGATATGGATTCCCAACATGGTGCTGGAGCAGAGAAGTTATAGAACCTGGAAGAATTTGAAAACTTTTCACCCTTGCTCTGGGGTAAGGAACCCAGGAGCCTAGTAGGTGTCCTAGAGACTCAAATTGAATTTCCCTCAGTTTATTTTATGTTTCCCAATGAAAACTCTGCAATTTATAGAGTTCAACCTTATGGCTTTGAAATGGTTGTAGGTAAAATGCTTCATGGCTTCTTCAGCCTAAGAGATCAAGCTGCATTTGGGACAGCATTGAAAGCTGAAAAGATTAGAGAACATATGTGGGATGGGGTACATCTTTATATTGGCATGATGGACACAGTTGAAAAGACAATGATGCCAGTAGTAACTAATTTGTTTAGTTACTTGATTTAGGCTGGCAGCTTTTCAAAAAATAACTCAGACATGGAATCTTAGAAATGACCATTTTAAGGTCACCTTTTGAACAAGAATGGATAGTGTATTATCACCTTTCTCCCTGTGAATCCCATTCCCCTGACAAGAGCCGAGTGTCACATGCACTATTGGGGTTTTTCTGGTTTAGAGCTGCTAAAAGGAGGGTTACCCAAGGTGTGAGTGATGATGACACCAAGAACATGAGCAGGATCAAGTCCAAATACCAGAGGTAAGAACCTGAATTGGTCAGCAATCTAAAAGGTAGACATTGAATAGCCAAGAGAAATGGTAAGCCAAAAGAAATCCAAGAACAGGGAAAAAAGGACAAGAACCGTGGCCATTCTGAACGGGGCCACTAGCGATTGAATGGAACCAATGTGAGTGTTTCAAACACCTACAAATGACGACTGTCATATGTTATTCACTACAAGGAAACCCACCACATTTGAAAGACTGAGGTGAAATGGACACTCAGTACTGAAATATGTTCTCATCACTTCTCCATATGACACACCCTACACACCACAAACCTTACAGTCCCTATCTTGAGTCAAGTGGAGGCAAAGTTCCTTTAAAATTTTAGTAGCAGAGAAAAAGACTAGTAAGTGTCCTCCCCTTCTTCAGTGCTATTTCCACCCCTCACCTTGTAATTTCTTCCATCTGGATACAATTCATTCTTTCTCTACCCTTGCCAGGAAATGCTCATAAACCCTCCATGAAAGGACAAATTCTTTTAGTTTTGTTGGTGTTTCCTTTGCTGTGCAGAAGCTTTTTTATCTTCATAAGGTCCCAGTAATTCACTTTTGAAGAAATGGGCAGAAAACATGAATAGACACTTCTCTAAAGAAGACATCCAGATGGCCAACAGGCACATGAAAAGATGTTCAGCGTCGCTCCTTATCAGGGAAATACAAATCAAAACCACACTCAGGTATCACCTCACGCCAGTCAGAGTGGCCAAAATGAACAAATCAGGAGACTATAGATGCTGGAGAGGATGTGGAGAAACGGGAACCCTCTTGCACTGTTGGTGGGAATGCAAATTGGTGCAGCCGCTCTGGAAAGCAGTGTGGAGGTTCCTCAGAAAATTAAAAATAGACCTACCCTATGACCCAGCAATAGCACTGCTAGGAATTATCCAAGGGATACAGGAGTGCTGATGCATAGGGGCACTTGTACCCCCAATGTTCATAGCAGCACTCTCAACAATAGCCAAATTATGGAAAGAGCCTAAATGTCCATCAACTGATGAATGGATAAAGAAATTGTGGTATATATACACAATGGAATACTATGTGGCAATGAGAAAAAATGAATATGGCCTTTTGTAGCAACGTGGATGGAACTGGAGAGTGTAATGCTAAGTGAAATAAGCCATACAGAGAAAGACAGATACCATATGGTTTCACTCTTATGTGGATCCTGAGAAACTTAACAGGAACCCATGGGGGAGGGGAAGGAAAAAAAAAAAAGAGGTTAGAGTGGGAGAGAGCCAAAGCATAAGAGACTGTTAAAACTAAGAACAAACTGAGGGTGATGGGGGGTGGGAGGGAGGGGAGGGTGGGTGATGGGTATTGAGGAGGGCACCTTTTGGGATGAGCACTGGGTGTTGTATGGAAACCAATTTGTCAATAATTTCATATATATAAAAAAAAAAAAAAGGACAAATTCTTGTGGCCTGGCCATTCCCTTCTCACCGCTTCTTGTGGTCTTCTAGCTGAAAGCTCACCACTTAGGGGATGATAGCTGGTGTCCAAGGAGTCCTTCCTCTGCTCTCTGAGGTGCTGTGCTCACTCAGACTGCCTCAGGCTACAGTAATGTGCTGGCATATAGTGTTTCAACCTGGAGATCTCTTGGTGATTTATGGTTTTGGAAGTGGTGTTGTATAAGACAATTAGGAGGGGGTAGAATTAAAAGAATATAAGAAAGTACTGAGCATCACCCTCCATTTCCAAAGTTCTGATGGGAAAATTTAAAACATTTTGTATATTTGCTTCATGTGTTATTGGCTTCTTAAAATGAAAATAAAACATTACTCTTAAATTTGAAGTTCCCTTTGACACATACTCCATTTCCACCATACTCATTCTACTGTGATTTTTTGTGTGTGTACACACATGTGCACACACATGTGTGCTTGTATGCATAATTTTCTAGTACAGGGGTCAACAAACTTTTCTGTAAATGACCAGGAAGTAAATATTTTAGACTTTTCAGGCCACGTATTTGTTCTGTCCTATATGTTTTTTCTTCTTTTTTTCTTTGATACAACACTTTAAAATATTTTTTAAATTCTCACAGGTTGAATTTGGCTCTGCAAATTAGTTTCCCAAACTCTGTGGTAGGTCAGTTTTATATTTTCACACACATGTATCATGAACAATAATATGTTAGGCCTCCTTTAACTCCTGCTACTATAGCATCTGTGATTTGTATGAATATATGAGCATTGACCACATCCAAGATGTTATAGATTTTCCAGATTGCAATATATTCCAACTTAGTTTACTTGATGCATAAATCTTAAAAAGTGGTGTTTTTTTTAAAAGGTTATCAAACACCTTGTTGCTTCCAAGCTATAAGGAACAAAGGTAGATTTGAAGGTCTCAAATGAATATCATGAAGAACCTATTTAAATCGACTCTGTATTTTTCTTTATATAGAAAAAGTTACATTATTGCTTGATACCTAAGGATGAGCTATACTTAATTTAACTGACAACTGAACTTAACTGTGTTCAGTACACACAACTAAGAGAATTTGTTGTTGATGTTATTTATCTACCAGGAGCATATAAATGAGAGACCTGGGGCGCCTGGGTGGCGCAGTCGGTTAAGCGTCCGACTTCAGCCAGGTCGCGATCTCGCGGTCCGTGAGTTCGAGCCCCGCGTCAGGCTCTGGGCTGATGGCTCGGAGCCTGGAGCCTGTTTCCGATTCTGTGTCTCCCTCTCTCTCTGCCCCTCCCCCATTCATGCTCTGTCTCTCTCTGTCCCAAAAATAAAATAAATAAATAAATAAATAAATAAATGAGAGACCTATTTGTGATGTTTTCTCTTAATACCTCAGAAGTTGAAATCTCCACCTTCCTGTTGGTTGGGATCCCAGGGTTTGAGAGTGTACACATTTGGATCTCCATCCCCATCTGCTTTATGTACCTCCTGGCCATCCTGGGCAACTGCACCACCCTGTTTGTCATCAGGACAGAGTCTTCCCTGCATGAGCCTATGTACTATTTCCTCTCCATGCTGGCCCTATCTGACCTGGGCTTGTCTTTCTCTTCTCTTCCCTCTATGCTGAGGATCTTCTTGTTCAATACCATGGAGATTTCTGCTGATGCATGTATTGCCCAGGAATTTTTCATCCATGGATTCACAGGCATGGAATCCTCAATGCTCTTGATCATGTCCTTTGATTGCTTTCCAGCCATTTGCAACCCTCTGAGGTATAATTCCATTCTTACCAGCTCCAGAATTTTGCATCGTGGGCTGATATTTGATATTAAAAGCATTCTACTAGTTCTTCCTCTTCCTTTCACTTTAAATAGACTCAGATACTGTAATAAACACCTGCTCTCACACTCCTACTGTCTCCACCAGGATGTCATGAAACTGGCCTGCTCTGACAATAGGGTTAACTTTTACTATGGTCTGTTTGTCGCACTCTGCATGATGTCAGACAGTGCTTTCATTGCTGTTTCCTATGTGTTCAACAAGACTGTATTGGGTATTGCATCCCATGGGGAGCAACTTAAAGCTCTTAATACCTGCGTGTCCCACATCTGTGCTGTGCTCATCTTCTTTGTGCCCATCATCACCTTGGCTACCATACATCACTTTGCCAAGCATAAATCCCCTTTGGCTATGATTCTGATAGCTGATGCATTCTTGTTGGTACCACCTTTGATGAATCCCATTGTGTATTGTGTAAAAAGTTGGCAGATTAGAGTAAAAGTCCTGGAAAACTGAGTCTAAAGTCTAATGATGGGGCAGAGGTAGAAGTTCCATTTTCTCTACAATAAATTGTCTTAGGAGCAGGGCAATATTTCTTCCAAAGAGGAGATATTTCCTTTTACGTCATAGCCCTTAAGTGATATTAATTAATTAATCAATTAATAAATCCCTAAAGGGGACCTAATATACCACAGCAAATCTGCTTTTAGGAAAGAGGAGGCCTGCATTTCATAGAGTATGTAGGAATGCTTTTGTTATTGCTTGGGGGATTGATGGCATCTATCCTCAGGTATGAATTATGAGCAAGAATCCAGAGGAGCTTCTAAGGAGGAAGTATGATCAGTGGCCCTAAACTGTGGTGGGTGGAACTCTGCAAGGTTTTGGAGCAACTTAGCATCTTCATATTTGCTTCCCTTATTTAATTCCTTTTTTGTGATTTACATTAAGCCCTTTATAATGTGTCTAAGTTGGCTTAAGTATGTTTTTTCCTTGCTACTTAAAGTGTGGTCGAATGTTCAGTGGCAGCAGTTTCACCTGGAAAGTAACTAGCTGCAAGCCTATTAAGTCAGAATCTGCATTTTAGCAAGATCTTAGATGATTTGTATGAACATTAATGTTTGAGTTGAAAAAAAAAAACCTTTTTGGGGCAATGTTAAAAGGGAACCTAGAGAGTATGTCTTCTGCTGAAGCCAAATTGGGGAAATTGTAGGAGGAAATTATAGGTGGTCATTGGCATTTGGCAACATTTGTAGTAAAGCAAGGGCTGAGTCCTTGGAGCACAGTGGACGGAGACCCAGAGACATCTCCAACATCATACATATGTCTTTCTTATGGACTACATTGTGAATTTCTACAACGAAAGAGTTGTGAGTTATTCAACTTTAGAAGTATCCTCACAATAAAATTCCTTGTTCATAGTATGCACTTGGTGGATGTGTATCAATTTGAACTGAAAGAATAGTTCAAAGTTTTGCTGGGGTGGGAATTCAGGGATGAATCAGGGCAGTCGTAACCTAGACTCAACTCACCTCTGCACTTTCTGCACCTCCACCAGGGAGTTAACATTGTCAAGAGATATAAGGGTCCCTTGTGAGAGACAGAATTTAGGGCAGCCCATAATGCCTTTAGGTAAAATAATAGCTATCAAGCCACAACACAGAATCTGCACCACTGTGACCAAACAGACCTTGAAACAAGTTTCTTATCCAAGCCTCCCTGTATCCACCTATCATCTCCTGGCCCTGTAAATGGAGCCAGATTAGAGCCCTTTAAAGACATCCTATTAAGAAAGTGTCAACAAAGAAGCTTTAGGAGCTACAAGGATGATGCCACCTTGATTTAGGGGATCAGAGTCGAGGGTTACTATTAATCAATGAGAAATAACATAACTCCAGACAGGGGATTTAGAAGCCAACCCATAGAAGAAAGGGTAAAAAGACCCTATCAGGGATAACATGTCCTCTAAACCATTTAGCGTGATAACTTAGTCCTGCAAGGGAGGTGGCAAGATGACTAAAAAAGCTCAAGACTGAGGTCAAGACTCAGTCCTCTGGTTTCAGCTCTGCCATTTCCTGGCTATGTGACCTTGAGAAACTTACTTTCTATGTGTTGTGTATTACATTTTATATTTACTTTGAAATTAAAGAAGATAATTCCTTCTTTCTTCATTGTCTGAATTAATATGTTAATCTTTTTAAGAGCCATATAATCCAAATATGGTCTTCAGACGGATTTGTTTAGACAAGATAGTGTTTAGATGAGTTCATATAAAAAATAGAGATTTATGAGTTATCTTAAAAGTAGGAAGATATGGCAATACTAGGCCTACATTCCCACATGGAAAAACTCAGTAGGAACACACTGAGAAGTGTTGGCCCTTATACAGTCCCCACTACTCACAGTCTGAGTATGTGTTTGCTCCACTTACTGCTATTATGACCTTGTTCTTCTAGGTATTTGAACTTAAGATCCCTGTTACAAATTCTTTTTTTTTATGTTTATTTATTTTTGAGAGAGAGGGAAAGAGAGAGAGAAAACACACATAAGAGAGTGTGAGAAGGGGAGGGGCAGAGAGAAAGGGACACAGAGAACTCAAAGCATGATCAACACTGTCAGCGCAGGACTTGAACCCATGAACCCTGAGATCATGACCTGAGCTAAAATCAAGAGACAGATGCTCAACTGACTGAGCCACCCAGGCACACCCCCATTAATGAATTATTAATTGCTTTCTCATCCTCATCCCCACCTCTCTCTCTCTCTCTCTCTCAGGTTACAGGTCTGGAGTCTTTGTTTAAGCTTTGTTTAGCAGTGGGACCAACCCAGAAATCTGGATTTTGCAAAGCTTTTCCTGGTTTTCAGTTTCAATCAGCTCCCCTGTATCACTGTTACATTTTATTTACAATTGCCCACAGAGAGGTGGGCAATTTACAATTTACAATTTTATTTACAATTGTAAACATTCCTGCTAATACCTCTTATGCCCCTGTGTGCTGTTAGAGGAGAAGGGTTTTCCTTCAAATCTGTCAGGTGATTTGCAGAGACAACAGTGCCCCCTGACTGGCCAAGAGTGGTAATACCAAGCACTTGGCACTTGAAAACTGACAGAATTGAGTGGATGTGGTCCCTGACCAGGAGAGAGCAGTGGAGCCCCTGCCGTGAAAGAGTTCTGTGTTCCCTGAACTACTAAACACAGAGGTTTAGTTCATCTTCCCTGACTTACACAGGTCCATGCAAAAGTGCTTTCAGCAAATCCCAAGTTGCAGTTTTCCTTCTCTAAAATGAGGTTGTATCAGCCGAAAGAATCTTCCACCTGTAAAGTTCTTTATTCACATTGAATATACATACAAGGTGTAACTACAGTTATTTTTGACTTTATTAATTCCAAATAACTATGACTTATTGAATATCTCTTATGTTCAGACACTATGATAAAGGGACGTGATTTCATGCAATCCTTATTATACCTATTTTGTAAACATAAGAACAGCTGTTGCCAAATGACACAGGAAGTAGTGAAGTGAGAATTCAAAACCAGACTTGTGGGACTTCAAACTGTTTACATCATTCTGCTGTCAGTAAATAAATGAGACTCTGGGGGTGGGTGCAGCAGGGAGGAGGAAATGGTAAACTTTGGGAAAAGCAGGGTTTCTCAGAGACCCCATTACTGTTGCCTCAAGACCAAGCTGTTTCTCTGTTCAACAATTAAAAAAAAAGTATTTTATAGCAGGGGCTTTTTATTAAGCAAATCTGAAAATAAATGCTGCCTTTGCAACTAATTTTATATACTTTAAACATTCTGAAATCCTCAGTCGCAGTATTCTCATTTGTGAAATGGAAATACTAATTTTCTAATTTAGTAAGAGGATATATAATATACCTTGCAGAGAAACTTGTTATCAGATGAGGATATAACTGTTCTGCCTTGCTGGAATGTATCCTGATAGATTAGTATGGGTTCTTGTTTTGAAACTAAGTGGATCCAATTTGCTATTTTCATTTAGAATGCATTTTTCTATAATCACAATAGAAAAAAGATGTTTCTATATCAGAAAATTGAACAACACATTAAAGCAGACAATTATAGTTATATTAGTGGATGCTGAAAAAGCACTTAATAGGGTTTATTGAGTAAGCTTATTAAAAATTAATAAAATTGAAATACACATAAATTATTTGAATATTTACAAATTACCCAAAGATCTTGCAGCCAACCATTGTTCTAATAAGTGAACCACTAATGCCACTTCTGGTAAAATCAATAACAAGATTTGAGCATTCACTTTCACTGTTATTCTTTCATAACAGGCTGGAGATTCCAATGAGTTAAATAAGGTAAAATGAAATAAGTTGTATGAATAGTAGGAAAAACCTACCAGTCACCTATTTTTACTTATATATGATAAATATAAGTAAAATCCAAAAATAAAAAGCTATATAATTCATATGATAATTTGGTAAAATATATATTAATGCAAGATAAAAAATGATTTTCCCCAATCTAGCATTATGGATGTGGAAATAGAATAGAGAATTATTTTATTTATAAGAGCAACAAAATCATATAATTAAAAACTATAGAAATAAATTTAATTAAGCAAATAATTTTATTGAAAAATTTAAAAAGGTATTAATAAGTGAAACATCTATCATATATTTTTGGGTGTGAAAGTTTATCATCATAAATGTTAGCTTACACTTAATCTATAAAAATAATGTAATTCTTGTTAGGATTCCAAAGCTCTTGTTTGTTTCATGAGAGGGGGATCACTTTATACCACATATTAACAAGTCAGACTATGAACCTACACTAATAGATCAGTGCTATGTGATTATATCCATGACACATATATCAAAATCCATAAAAAGATCCGTAAAGCAATGTACAAACCCACACACACACACACACACACACACACACACACACACGTAGAGTGCCATGGAAGGTTTCTGTGTTCTCATTTCTCTGCTGTGTAACTGTTTAACTCCTCCAGTTTCCTCAGGCATTAGGGTACAGATGTGGTGGGGAAATTAACAAAAACAAAACAACAACAGACACACACTTGGGTGGTTGTGACATGACCTAGATCCTGGACGTTCTATGCCACGATCTGTAGTGTAACAGTGGGTAGACCCCTGTCACTCTCTGGAGCTTGTAAGTTTACCTTAAGAGACACATTCACACTTGCAAGGACAGGCAGATACATCCATGTAAATGTGCTTATGTGTGCCTGAGTGACCATTTCATGCATTTTGAACTGAGTTCTTCATCATGGAAAAACTACTTTTGTATCAGGTAGTTTTAAGCCACCAACTGTGGAGGGGCATCCTCTTCATTGAGCACAACCCACCTTCCTGGGCTGTAGTCTCTTGACTATTCTCTCTCTAATCTCCTTCATCTTGACACTGTAGAGAATAGGATTTATCAATGGAGGAAACAGGAAGTGGACATAGGAGAGAAGAGTATGGGCAGGCTGAGGTATTGGCACTCTAAGATGGTCAATGAGGGCAAGAAGGATCATGGGCATGTAGAAGAGGAGCACAGCAGAGAGGTGGGCAGCACAGGTTTGGCCAGCCTTCCAGCGATCCTCACTGGATCCCAAACCTTGCAAGACTCTGCCAATTAAGCCATAGGAGAAAAAAATAAGCAGAGGGTCTAATCCCATAACTGACAGAACCACAAAGAGGCTATAGATTGTACCCCAAGCTCCAGGGCAGGCCAAATGGGCTATATCTGGGTGCAAGCAGTAAGAATAGGCCAGGACCTGTGGGAGGCAGTAGGGCATGTGGGCCAGGAGGAATGGCAGGGGCAGATGGAGACCCAGGCATCGGAAAGCAATAGCCAGGCAAATCTTGCTAATGACATCATTGGTGAGGAGCGTTGGGTAGTGGAGAGGGCGGCAGATGGCTAGTGCTCGATCTAAGGCCATGGCGAGCAACACAGAGGACTCCATGACAGAAAAGATGTGGACAAAGAACATCTGTAGGAGGCAAGCCGAAGCAGGGACAGCATGAACGCCAGCAAAGGCAAGACCCAGCAGGGTGGGCATCAGGGCTGTGGCCAAGCCAACATCAGACACGCTAAGCAAGAAGAGGAAGAAGTACATTGGACGGTGCAGGGTGGAATCCAAGGCAATGATCCAGAGAATAGTACCGTTGCCCAGGGCAGAGAGAAGGTACATTGTGATGAGTGGTATTGTCCACCAGGAGGGTGCAGCTGACAGACCTGGCATGCCCACCAACAAGAAGGTGGGGGCCATTGAAGTGTTATTGGGGGCTGCCTGATTGGGGAATGTTGACATAGTTCAGGATCCCACTTTGAAGTCTGGAACCTGAAAACTGATTAGAAAGATTTACTTAATCTTTTGACACATTTGCATAATGCTATCTAAAGCAGCCTGCCTCCTTCCCCAGCCCCCAGCACACACTGGCTTTTACATTCCCTCCCAGAACACACAGACATTCTAATATCTATGCCAAAGTCATCCCATGTCTTGGCAATTTTTCTAAAGCTGTCCTCAAATCTGTTTCTCTCCCTAAATTGTTTTTCCACTTTCCTTTAACCCTGCTTTTCTTACAGCTTTTTCCTAACTCATAGCCCTCCCTTAATGGCAAACATCTGTGAGAGGGTCTATACTCTTATAAACACTTTTTCTGCTCCCCTCAACCCCAGGCATTCTGACTTCAGTTCCCTTTAAGTGCTCTCAATAAAGTCACCCTTTACACCTTTCGTATTAAATCAAGGGGCACTCATATTTCCTAAACTGATGTATTTCTCAATGAGCTTTGACTGCTACAAATCCAGTTTCTCCTTTTCTTTCTTAGTTTACCTTTTGAAGTTAATTACTTAGTTCACCTTGCTGTGTCCCATTCAGGGTATATATTGACATTAAAAAAATTTTTTTAACGTTTATTTATTATTGAGAGACAGAGAGAGATAGAGCATGAGCATGGGAGGGGCAGAGAGTGGGGGACACACAGAATTTGAAGCAGGCTCCAGGCTCTGAGCTGTCAGCACAGAGCCCAACGTGGGGCTCAAACTCACCAACTGTGAGATCATGACCTGAGCCGAAGTCGGATGCTTAACCAACTGAGCCACCCAGGCACCCCTATATTGACATTTTTGACAGATCTTAATTTGGTCCTCTTCTTTTTCTTCAGTGGTAGTATCTAGTCTTATGACTTTTAACTCTGTGGACTAATGAATTACAAATATATCTCCTAGCTCATTCTATAGTCATCTTATCCTAGAAATCTCTACTCTTATGTCCCATTTATTTTAAATTCAAATAATCCCAAAAAGATCTTCACAAATGCATCTTAAAAGTTCTTCCAGCTTCCTCAGTTAGGAGACAGTGGTGGGAAAATCACAATGACAAAAGGGAAAAAAAAAAAAGAAGGAAGAAAGAAAGAAAAAAAGGGAACATATATTGGTTCCCTACATCAGTTTGTGGCAAGACCACTCACCAATTTCCCGCAATAAAAGCCTTACAATTAGCCTTACTTCACATATAATATCCAAATATTATTCCTAATTTCAACAAGAAATACTGAGCACACACTGTAGTCCTATCTCTTTCCCTCAGTCAAATGCCCAGAAAAGTTAGAACTGAAATTCCAGACAAAAGTACCATGAAATTGTGATCTGGGGAAAAGAAAAAATAAAGACATGTTGAGTTATGTTCTTAGGGGAATAATATGGATGTAAATTAACTCCAAACACTTATTTAAAAATTCTAAATGTATATATCTTAAAATATGAAATTAAACATTTTAAAATTAAATGTAAAACTGTCAAAGTATAAGGGAAAATAAATGAAACAAAGATCTTAATCTAACAGAAAACATTTAAAGAGGAACGAATAGGAACAGATATTTATTTGTAGTGTGATTGAGTGAGGAGGTTGAAAAATCCTCTCTCACAAAAAGCAAGTGTAAAACTGGTAAAATGGTCAATAACACCACTTTAATACCATTCATTCCTGAATGAAGCCCATTCATTAAAGCTACAGAACTTTGGGAAATAACTCCTATGGTAAAGACATTCTGGCCTAGGGCTGCCCTCATTATCCCCACTGTCTCCAGTTCTGTCAGAGGCAGGAGACAGGGAAAGCTGAGGGCTTTGTTCCAGTTGCCTGAGCTAGCTTCCTTGATTTGGAACTTGTCGGTTTGTGTGGTCATCTTGGTGGCCAGCAAGTAGGGATGGCCCAAGTCTCTACTAAGTTGGTATTCCTATATCAGAAAAGAAGTTCTCAAATCAGTAACATGAGATTCTACCTTAAGTATTTGTAAAACAAAGAACAATCAAAACTCAAAGTAAGTACAGGTAAAATAATTCAAGTAAAGAGCAGCAAAATGGAAAATTGAAAACAACAGAGAAAATCAATAAAACCAAAATTTGTTCTTTGAAAAGATGGACAAAATTGAAAACTCTTAATAAGCATGGATAAAGAAATTGTGGTTTATATACACAATGGAGTACTACGTGGCAATGAGAAAGAATGAAATATGGCCCTTTGTAGCAACATGGATGGAACTGGAGAGTGTTATGCTAAGTGAAATAAGCCATACAGAGAAAGACAGATACTGTATGTGTTCACTCTTATGTAGATCCTGAGAAACTTAACAGAAACCCATGGGGGAGGGGAAGGAAAAAAAAAAAGGAGGTTCGAGTGGGAGAGAGCCAAAGCATAAGAGACTCTTAAAAACTGAGAACAAACTGAGGGTTGATGAGGGGTGGGAGGGAGGGGAGGGTGGGTGATGGGTATTGAGGAGGGCACCTTTTGGGATGAGCACTGGGTGTTGTATGGAAACCAATTTGACAATAAACTTCATATATTGAAAAAAAAAACTCTTAATAAGCCTTACAAAAAAATAAAAGACATAAATTATCAAGATCAGGAATATAATAAGGAACATGATTACTGACCTTACAGAAACCCAAATGATAATAAGGGTATATTATAAACAACTATATGCCAGCAAATAGGTTAAATAAAAAAAAAAATCCAAGGAAGACATGAATTGCCAAACTGACTCAAGGAAAAATAGGAAATCTGAACAGACCTATAACAACATAAAGAAATTCAAATACTAATTTAAAATTTTTCTACAAAGAAATCCCAGGTTCAGATGGCTTCATTGGTAAATCACAGGAAAATTCAGCATAAGAACAAACACTCAATGTTTCTCAAACTTTTTTTTTAACAGGGGATTGTTTTATAAAATCCAACTCATTGTAGTCCCCATGGTGAGACTAGTGATTTTATAAAGAAATGAAGGACCAGAGTTCTCTTTGCCTGATGAGGACAGAATAAGAAATTGTCCTTCTGAGGGACAGGAAAGAGTTCTGACCAGGAAAAAATGAGCTGGAACCTAAAATTTGGACACCTTAAATTTCAGGTTGTGAGGAACCAATATATGTTGTTAAAAGTGGAAAAAAGAAAAAAAAAAAACAACTCATGCTAGGAGTATGGTGTGACCTTAATTCCAAAGCCAGACAAAGATACCACAGGAAAAAAAAAAAAAAACAAACAAAAACAAATCAAACTATAGACAAATATCTCTGAAGACATACAAATTATTAACATAATAGCAAATCAAACTCAACAACATATAAAAAGAATTATATACTTTGATTAAGTGAGATTTATCCCATAAGGGCAAGGTTGGTTTTACATTTTAAAATCAGTTACTATAATATGCCATATTAATAAAATAAAGACCAAAACTTCATAGTCATCTCAATAGACACAGAAAAGGAATTCATCAAAAACCTTATTCATGGTAAAAACTTCACAGAATAGAAACAGAAAGGAACTTCCTCAATCTGATAAAGGGCATCTGTGAATAAACCTATAGTTAACATCGTACTTGACTAAGATTTAGAATGAGGCAAAGTTGTCTGCTTTGGTCACTTCTGTTCAACATTGCACTGAAGATTCTAGATAATACATTAAAGAAAACAAATTAAAGTGTCCAGTTTGGTAAGGAAGTTATAAAATGATCTTTATTTACAGATGACATGAGTCTGTACATAGAAAATTCTAAGGAATCCATCGAAAAAAAACTAAAACTAATCAATGAATTTCACAAGGCCATTGCATGCAAATTCAAGATACAAATATCAATTGTATGTTGATAAATAGCAATGAACAATCTGAGAATAAAATTGAGAAAATAATTTTATTCACAATGCATCAAAAATTTTACTAGGAATAAATTTAACAAAAACATACTATCATACACTGAACACTTTGAAACAATGCTGAAAGAAATTAAAGAAGCTCCAATATAGTTAAAATACTTATAAATACGGAAAGTTTAGGTATCTCTCAATTACCCCCAAATTACCTGTACCTTCAACAGTATTCCTGATAAAGGGCCAGAGACCTTTTGTATAAACTGATAAGCTTATCCTAAAATAGTTTTGGAAATGCTATGGGACTAGAAGAGCCAAAATGATTTTGAAAGAGAAAAAACAAAGTTGGGAAAGTTACACTACCCAACTTCAAAACTTACTAGTCAAGACAGGGCATGAAAACAGATGTACAGACCTATGGAATAGACTAGAGAGCCTGGAAATGAACTCAAGCGTATATGGTCAACTGATCTTCAACAAGGATGCCAGGAATGTGCAATGAAGAAAGGAAAGTCTCCTTAACAAATGGTATTGGGAAAACTGATATCCATATGCAAAAAAATTAAATTGTATGCATATCTTGTACCATACATAAAAATCAATTAAAAATGGATTAAATTTATTTATTTATTTATTTATTTATTTATTTATTTATTCATTTATTTAATATAATTTATTGTTAAGTTGGCTAACATACAGTGTGTAAAGTGTGCTCTTGGTTTTGGGGGTAGATTCCTGTGATTCATAGTTTACATACAGCACCCAGTGCTCATCCCAACAAGTGCCCTCCTCAATGCCCATCACCCAGACCTGGAAACATAATAAAACACAAGGGCAAAGCTTTATGACATTGGAATTGACAGTAAGTTCTTATATATGACCATAAAAGCACAAATAACAAAAACAAAATTAGACAAATAGGCTACATCAACCTTAAAACTTCTGCACAGGAAAGAAATAGCCAACAAAGTGAGAAGCCAACCTACAGAATAGGTGAAAATATTTACAAATTGTATTTGACAAGTGTTTAATATTCCAAAATATATGAGAAAGTCCTACAAGTCAATAACGAAAACCAACTCAATTTTAAACAGGCAAAAGAACTAAATAGACATTTTTCTAAAGAATACATACAAGTGGCCGGTAGGTATATGGTAAAATGCTCAAAATCACTAATCATCAGGGAAATGCAAATCAAAACTATAATTAGATATCACCTCACATCTGTTAGTTAGGATGGATATTAGCCAAAAAAAAAATAAAAAATAAAAAATAATAAGAGTTGGTGACGATGCAGCCACTATGGAAACAGTATGGTGCTTCCTCAGAAAATTAAAAAGAGAATTATCAGGGGCACCTGGGTGGCTCAGCAGGTTAAGTGTCCGACTTTGGCTCAGGTCATGATCTCACAGTTCGTGAGTTCGAGCCTTGCATTGGGCTCTGTGCTGACAGCTCAGAGCCTGGACCCTGCTTCAGATTCTGTGTCTCCATCTCTCTGCTCCTCCCCCACACATGCTCTGTCTCTCAAAAATAAGGGAACATTAAAAAAAAGGGAGAGAATTATCATATGATCCAGCCATGCTGCTTTTGAGTGTATATTCAAAAGAATTGAAATCAGGATGTTGAAGGATATCTGCACTCCTGTGTTCACTGCAGCATTATCCACAATAGCTAAGATATGAAACCAACCTAAAGGTCCATCAATGGATGAATGGATAAAGAAATTATGGTATATACATACCATGGAATATTATTCAGCCTTAAAAATGAAGGAAATCCTGCCACATGCTGCAACATGGATGGATCTGGAGGATAATATGCAAAGTAAAATAAACCTTGTTGTTATAGAAGGACAAATACTGCATGATTCCATTTGTATGAGGTGTATAATAGTCAAACTTATAGAAACAGAGAAGAGAATGGCGGCTTCCAGGATCTGGGGTGGGGGGAGACAAGGAATTACTGTTCAATGAGTATAGTTTCAGTTATGTAAGATGAAGAAGTTTTAGAGATCTTCTGTACAACATTGTGCCTATAGTTAACAACTTAACATTTTGTTGAGAGACCAGATCTCATGTTAAGTGTTCTTACAACAACAACAACAACAACAACAACAACAACAACAACAAATCATCACAACAACAACAACAACATCTCATAACAATAGTACCCTATAGGGGTTGAAAGATAAAAGAAAGAATGGGACAGAGTGTCCCAGAATGGGACAGTATTTGCAACTTGTATTACTGAAAAAAGTTTAAATTTGGAATAAAGAAACAAATAAATAAGAAAGAGATGGGTGATCTAATGTAAGATATAGCAAAATATGAGGTGTGATTTTATATAAGACTTTATAGAAATGCTAAACAAATGTATAATAAAAGCAATCTCATTGGTTACTAAGATAAGACATATTTTATAAATGATAAAACAGGGATGCCTGGGTGGCTCAGTCAGTTAAGCGTCTGACTCTTGGTTTCATCTCAGGTCATGATGATGTTTGTGAGTACGAGCCTCACGTTGGGCTCCACACTGTTAGCTGTTAGTGTGGAACCTCCCTGTCTCTCTGCCCTTCTCCTGCTCTCTCTCTCTCTCTCTCTCTCTCTCTCTCTCTCTCTCTCAATACATAAATAAACTTAAAAAAAACATTTTTTACCTGTCATGTGCGATAAAATCATAAAATTTGATAAAATTATATGCTGGAAAAATATTAAAAGACTACTTTTAAGTTTATTTATTTTTAAAGGAGATAGAGGAACAATCAGGGGAGGGGCAGAGAGAGAGAGAGGAGACAAAGAATCTGAAGCAGGATGGGGAGCCTGAACCCTAGAACCCCAAGATTATGAACTGAGCCAAAGTCAGGCACTCAACCAACTGGGCCACCCAGGGGCTCCTTAAATGACTTAAGCCTTAATCAAGGCTGTCAACACTGTAAAATGTTGTAGCTCTTTTGGGAGCAATTTGGTGCATTTCATTAAGATAAGAAATTTAGGGGAGGCTTGGTGGCTCAATCAGTTAAGCGTCAGACTCTTGATTTTGGCTCAGGTCATGATCTCACAGGTTTGTGAGTTCAAGCCCCACATCAGGCTCTGCACCGACAGTGTGGAGCCTGCTTGGGATTCTCTCTCTCCCTCTCTCTCTGCCCTTCCCCTGCTCATGCTCTCTCTCTCAAAATAAACTAACTTAAAAAAAGTAAGACATTTACTTAATTTGGCAATTCTAGTTCTTTAAAAAAAATTTTTTTATTGTTTATTTATTTTTGAGACAGAGAGAGACAGAGCATGAATGGGGGAGGGGCAGAGAGAGAGGGAGACACGGAATCGGAAGCAGGCTCCAGGCTCTGAGCCATCAGCCCAGAGCCTGACGCGGGGCTCGAACTCACGGACCGCGAGATCGTGACCTGAGCTGAAGTCGGACGCTCAACCGACTGAGCCACCCAGGCGCCCCTCTAGTTCTTGATATATCTATCAGAAAGAAAGACCCATATGCATGAAGAGGCATAAAATATTTTTGTTTGCAAGAGGACAAAAGCAGAGTTCTGCATAATTCTCATATTAATTCTGATAACTAATCAGAAAAACAGTCATGGTGCATAGCAGTCTCAACAGTTAAGAGTAAAGATATATTGCTGAGTTAAAAATATGCATAATGATTGATCCATTATAGTATTATATATGTTTTAAAAGCCTCCTAACACTATACCTCAGACAGCTACATTTGTACATAAGTGCCTAGAAGTCCTGGACAGATTTGCATTACTTGATTTGATTAAAGTAATAATGACTGGGGTAAGGGACTAACAATGAATTGAGGATAGGATTAAAAGATGACTTTGGCCTTGGGGTGCCTGGGTGGCTCAGTCGGTTGGGCGGCTAACTACAGCTCAGGTCATGATCTTGTGGTCTGTGAGTTCGAGCCCTGCATCGGGCTTTGTGCTGACAGCTCAGAGCCTGGAGCCTGCTTCTGATTCTGTGTTTCCCTTTCTCTCTGCCCCTTCCCTGCTTGCTCTGTGTCTCTGTCTCTCTCTCAAAAATAATAAACATTAAAAAAATTTTTTAAAGATGACTTTGGCCTTAACCCAACACTTTTCTAATATTAAATGAGTATGCTTAGTAAACTCCATTGTCTCATCTCAGATTTTTCTTCCACATCCACTTTTACTCATCAAAGGTGTTTTGGGTTTTGCTGAGGCTTTTATTTGTATTATCCTGATTGGTTTCTGTGCTGCCAGTTCTTCTGCCTCCCAATCCTCCCTGCATATAGATTTCACAGTGTTATTTTATAATTTGCAATCTGATAATGTGGCTGTGGCATCTTTCTTTTGAACCATCTGATTTTCCACGGCTTTAAAATAAAGACCACAGCTTTATTTGTCATAGAAACCTCTTCACCATCTGGCCCCAACATCCCTTACTGCTTAACTCGTTTCTAGTCTACTTCTACATTCATCTTAGCCTGGCAGAACTACTGTGATTCCTCAGATATGTCATTAATTTTTGCACTTTGAAAAATACATTTTATAGGTGGAATGTCCTCCTCTCTCATGTATAGCATGATGTTCCAACTCAAACATTGTTCCTCCCTTTCCTGAAAACTGCTGACCACCTTTTCTCTAACAGGCTCTGGGATAGCTTATTTATCCTCTCCTTTTTTTCTTAAGTTTATTTTTATTATTCATTTTTGAGAGAGACAGAGGCAGTGTGAGCAGGGGAGAGGCAGCGAGAGAAGGATAGAGAGAGAATCCCAAGCAGGGTCTATACTGTCAGCGCAGAACCCAGTGTGGGGCTCAAACCCACAAACTGTGAGATCATGACCTGAGCAGAAACCAAGAGTCAGATGCTTAAACAACTGAGCTACCCAGGTGCCCCTATTTACCCTCTCCTATCACACTATAGAACATTCTCTAATATAATCCTGATCATTCTCAATTCTTAATATGTCTTCCTGTGTTTTCCTCAATGAACTGTTAACTTCCTCAAGAGATGGTTCTTCATTTTATTCATTGTTATGAATCCAGCTCCTGGTTTATATTATACTTCAAATAAATGTGCTTCATAAAACCTTTACACTTCTATTTTACACATTCTCAATTCTGTTTCTCCAAATTTTCTCCTGGATTTAATCCCTTCTCCTGAAATGCTCAGTTTTATTCCATAAACTTGTCACTATTCTCAAAATCTTCCCAGCCACCCCTCTTGCACACCTCATATAAGTTTCTCCAAAATGTTAATCTTTTCTTCAGTGGAGTCAACATATTTCTAGTCCCCACC
Source organism: Lynx canadensis (assembly GCF_007474595.2). Lineage (NCBI taxonomy): Eukaryota > Metazoa > Chordata > Mammalia > Carnivora > Felidae > Lynx > Lynx canadensis. Next base: position 60,972,510 of record NC_044312.2, read on the forward strand.
ATCTTGGAGTCTCTGCCTCAGCTTGAAGTGTTTTCTAGATGGAGCTTCTTCTGAGTATCTGGGCTTACAGTCCCAAGAACAGAGGCTCCTAATGTATCTCATACATTTGACCGAACATTCCTGCTCATTAAAAACAGGTCAGGTGGTGGGTAGACATGTTAGAAGGTAAAGCAGAAAGAGATTTAGGATAGATTCCTGTTGAAAAAAAAAAAACCTGTGAGCCTTTTTTTTTTTTTTTAAACTTTGGGGGTGGGGCATTGAGAGTGAAGGAGAGAGAGAGAATCTCAAGTAGGCTCTGTATTCACTACTGTTCCCAACATGGGGCTCAATCTCACCAAACATGAGATCATGACCTGAGCCGAAACCAAGAGTCAGGCACTTAATCGACTTAGCCACCTAGGCGCCCCCTGTGAGGCTTTTGTGGGGATATTTAAATCTTTACATGCAACCTTCATATTTGACAGGTTCACTCCTTCCCAGAATTTTGAAAGTGCTCTCATACATACGTAACTAGCATACAAAAAGCACATGTACTTTCTGCCATTTACACTATTCAAACACAAAAATATACATTTTGTGGCCAATATCTATTTCTACACACAACGTAGACATATATGCATGCCCTTACACACATGCATGCACACACAGACACATACTTATCCACCCTGATACACAGAAACACTCATGCAAGGAAGGTTTATATTCATGGGCAGAAGTATTTTTGAAACATATGCATATCAAATTAACAGGTACTCAAACAAAAGTGTAACTTATACATTCAAGGGTGCAGAAATATACAAATGCTCATTCCCTCAGATAGAAGCACTTCTGAATACACACTGATATAAATGCATGTATGAACAAAAAGGCATGTGGAAGCCTAAGTTTGTGTTGGTGGACATATGTTATCGTATATACACTCATGTCCACAGATTGTGAATGACAAGTGTTCCTAATCAGTCTTTTGCCACCTCACACAATCATAGCCAGGTAAATTTAAAGATTCAGTCATTCTTCAAAACACATTTATGCAGCCAATGAGTAGCTCTTATCTCCTTACATACACACATACTTATCAGATGTTCACAAACATCCCTGCAATATGCAGCTATGTATATACATCTATATATATCAGAAATACAGGAGGTCATAAACATGCATCTTGAAACACATCTCACATTGCTCAATTAGGCATCCTTATTTCACTTCAAATATCTGGTATGTTGCTATAAGGATAAGTAAGCTTCTTTTTTCTCACACTGAAACCTTGCTCTCTACAGATTTAACTCTATGATTCAAAACTAAAAGTGGGGACATTGTCACCAAAACATGTTTATACATACTGGAGAATGTTTTCATTCATTACCAGACTAGTTCCCTTCCATCTGAAGGACAAATGGAACATTGGATATTTGGTTAGAAGGGAGATCTGATGGTGGCTTCATGGAAAGCTGTGAGCAGTATATAGAGATGGCAGAGTATTATGAACAGATTTTCTCACTTTACATTTCTGTCCAGACCTAGTCCTGGCAATTAAGGCCCTCACCACAACTCTCCCTGCTATTTATGAGGCCAGCATGGAAAAGTGTATGTCAGACAGGGTCTCTGGTTGTGGGCGAATGCTGCAGCATTAGGATGGCTTTAAGAAGTGGCCAGTGTGAGGAGAGGTATAGCATCAGCATCACAGGAGTTGGGCCATAGGCGATAAAATGGAGTAGGAAGAAATGGCTAAGAGGGTAGATTGCCCCTCCACCTCCTGAGAGGCCCCCTTTTATCCCCAGATTAACCCTGACTGAAAGAGCTATGTTGAGTGTCAAGCACCAAGCAATCCTTTGGAAACAGGCGGTATATCCCATGGATAACCACTTAACAAAGTATGAGATCAAAGCTGGCACATTATAAAGTGTTGATATGGTAGGAGACCTATGCATATAGGGAGGATAAGGGAAACGAGCATAGCAGATGGGGTGGAGGAATACAACAATCTAGGGAAGAGAAAGGTTTAGATAAATTATAGGGCCCAAACTTAGAAAATAATTTCCCATGTTCTTAGTCTCAAATCTGTGTGGATAGTTGGAAGGTAAGGCAATGATCAGTTCTACTGCTCCCTGTATTCAGATTCTTTTTCATGCTATGTCTTTACTAGGGAGATTTAGCTTTTCTCTGAAGAACCTGGGACAAAGGACCCTAGCAGGTTATAATCGGACAAGGTAAGCAGAAAGCCAGCCCATATATGGGGGATAGAAGATACCACCACTGAATTCTCAAGGTTCCCCAGATTCTACCATGCAGAGGTTCTGGCCACCAGTAAACTCAGAACTGCGCTATGCAATTTGAAGACATCCCTCAGTGATAGATTTGGTCAGCAAAGTCTGCTCCACATGACTTCCTAGTTCTAACGTATGATGTTAAATATTCAGTCCCAATTCCTAATACTATATGCTAAGTCATATCCTTGCCTTTGCACCTATAGCTACCTCTAACTTCTCTGCATTTTCCATCTCAGGAAACCACTTTTCCTTACTAGAACTCAGATGCTACCAGCTCCCATAGGCCTTCTAATGTATTTCTCCCTCCAAATGAATCACTCCCCCCTTCTACAATTCTATGCGTAAATTAGTGTACTACTGGAGCTCTTCCCATACCTTCCTGCTGCTCTGTGAGCTCTTTGAAGACAAGGACTATTTTGGATTTTTTATTCCTATAATCACATATTTCCATTAGACATGAAATAAGTTTGTTGAATTCCATGAGCTGTTTTAACGAGTCAGCTTAGACAAAACTTTGCCTCACTGCCCAAATTCTGAACCCCATGCATCCCTCCCTTCTACAAAGGACACTGTGCTTTTCTGATCTCTCCATCTGCTCTATCCCAACCCCCCAGCCCAATCTACCTTCCAACTCTTCAAAAATTGAAGAAACTTTCTGAGAGTGGTCCCATTCTTTGCCCCATCTCATTTTTATCCTTCCATGTTCAGAAACAGGAACTCCCATACCTATTTCTCCCTCCTCTTTCCTTTCTTTCTTGTTTTCTCTCCCATTTATTTCATCACTCTCACCATAAGTCTTATTGTCCCTCCCCATACCTACTTCTCCCTTTGTGCAGTTCACTCACCACACTTGGTTCTCTCAGCGACCCTCACACACTTTGGTGTTCTAGTGGACTGCCTCGGGTATATTCTTTATGCAACCCTTGATGTGCCTCATCTGGTGGAGTGGGTGGGGTGTGGGATACACGAAAGGCGAGCACAGGTGTCCAGCCTCTTGTTGCCAGAACCCCATGGGGAACCTCGATGAGAATGTTGTGGTTAGTTAAGGGCTTGTTGTTCAGCCCAGAGGAAGCACAATAATGACCTTTAAACTGCAGCAGGAATGAAGACTCTCTCCATCCCTAGGATCCAGTCTTGTTCTCATAGCCCATGAAGCAGGTTCTCCTCCACCCTATACTAATCCTGAGCTCATAGTCCTGATAGGTCCCTGTGTCCTGTCTCACCCTGGCCTGTCTGCTCTTTGACCATTACCACCACCTCTTCCCAGCCTTTAATTCAGAGAGTGGATAATGAGCCCTAGAGAGTGCCTCAGGCTCAGTCCGCAGGGATACCTTCTGGTTTGGTTGCCTGTCTGTTTTGACTAATTGTCCTTAGCTCAGTGGAGTACCACGTGGTGCTAATGGCTCTAAGGTCACAGGTTCCATCTCTGCAGAGATCACTTAGTCACTTGCTTTGCAACCTCAGGCTAAGGCCTAAATCAATTAAAAAACTTGCTGGAACTATAAAATGGCCTTTTACCTTTGTTATGGTTTCATCCCCATCCCTGGCCACATGCACACTGCTATCCATAAAGTCAGCTCTCTCCAAAATACAACAGCTAGCTCGACTGGATCCCTTCACTCCTCTAGCCCAGTCATTTTGGCTTACTCTCTGTCTCTCTCTCCCCTGTACTTTGCACTTTCTCATTCTCCCCGCCATTTCTTGTTCCCTATAGATGCCTTGTTTTCTGATGGATCAGGTATCACCAGACACCCTACTCCCCACACCAGCTTGTAGCTTTTCCTTCACACCCTGGACACAATCAACCCAAATCTCCATAAATGCTCATTGTGTGCCATGCCGTCCACTGCTCCTCCCCTCCCGGAGAATTTTCAGGGTGCTTTTGTTCCTGTAATCCCTGCAGCAGACCTGGGTAACCAGATCCCAGCTTGGGGGTTTTACCGGGCTCATCCCTGTCACTTCTACTCCCTTTCAGGAGATGGTACTTTAATCTCTCTATCCCCAGGGCACAGCTACATGTCTCCTGACTCAGGTTACCCTCCTCACACTCCTTCCAGCAATTCCAGCAGGTGTGATCTGTTGGATCTGGAAGCTGCCTCAAAGTCTGCAACTAAAGTTTAACCCCATGGTGAATGGAGCTGAGGACACTGACTACATTCGTCTAGCACCTCAAACACGCACAACCCCATAAACAAGGGCTGTCTCAGGCTCCCTGATAAGTTCAGTGAAACATTCTATATCCATCGATCTATATCCACTTGGGATCTGGGGATGCCTCTCCTCGGACGTCTAAACCACAGGAAGGGCCCCGTATCTATCTGCAGCCTGCTTTCCTGGATGTTCAGGATAGCCATTTATTCATGTTATAAATGAATCTGGCCTAATAGGTTGGAGGGAGGGACAGAATTAAACCATTCTTGGGTCCCTTCTTTTCTCAGGTCAACATGTGTGTCATTCGATATGATGTTTTAGGAGCCCACTGTGTGGTGCTGTGGCTTTCATAGTTAGACCATCTAGGTAAAAATCCTTGCTTTGCCATTTTCCAGCTATAAGGCTGTGGACAAGCTAGTTCACATCTTTGAACTTCAGTTTCCTCATCAGTAAAAAGAATTTGGATGAAATGTGAGTGAAGTGTCCAGAACAATGCCTACCTCCCATTGCTAGTGTTTGTAGGGGCTGATGGCAGGCTGCCCCAAATGGCATATTGATTATTTTGAATTGAACCTGGGAAACAGCCAGTACAAGGACACCCAGATGCTTTTTTGTCACCCCTGAAAGCAGACAATAAATCTCCCATATGAAAGTTACCTTGCCTGTACTAAGAAGTAAAAAGACATCTTAATCACCAGAGATAGAAGCTTTAAAGCTGAGAAAGCTGCAGAAACAAACCTTGTTACTTAAAAAAAAAATTTTTAATGTTTATTTTTGAGAGAGAGAAAAAGAGAGAGAGAGCACTGAGGAGGGACAGAGATAGAGGGAGACACAGAATCTGAAGCAGGCTCCAGGCTCCGAGCTGTCAGTACAGAGCCCGACATGGGCTCAAACTCACAGGGCTTGAACCATGAACTGTGTAATCATGACCTGAATCAAAGTCAGGCGCTTAACTGACTGAGCCACCCAGGCACCTGAAAATTTGCTACTTTTTTACTAACTTACTACCTCAGCCCAAATTTCATTTACTAATAAAAGCTCCCGAACGTCTGTTTTCTTTATTCTGACAATTTCTTACACATTTATTATCTCTTTGTCTAAAATGTATAAACACTGCCTGCCTTATTCATGTGTTTGGGTCTCAATTTCATTATTAGACCTCTGTGTGCACATATTGAAACCTTGGATTTTTCTCCTGTTAATCTGTTCCATGTAAATTTAATTCTTAGTCCAGTAAGAAGAACCTTGGACAAAGGAAAATTTCTTCCTCCTCTTCATAATCTATATAGGTAACTTAATTGTTCCCAAATTAGCTAGTATTCCCCAAAATATATGTGACAATGGAATACAATATTTCTGCCAAGAAAATATATGTCTTAAGCCCAAGAGAGTGGCATAATAGAAAAGACAAATTGGACTCAGTCTGTAGGCTCTCTAACTTATTGTTGGCTGTCAGTTAGGGGTCACTGCCATATCCTAGAGGCTGCTCTTATCCTTGTATGTAGTCTCCTCTACCTTGACATGTTGAAGCCAACGTATGTTCATGGCCCAAACTCTCAGCAAATTATAAATACAAAGGGAACTTCCATGATTTTATAAAGGGCATCTACAAAAATGCTGCTCACTAATATTATAATTAATGATGAAAGACTTAATGCTTTCTCCCTAAGATTGGGAGAAAAGGCAAGAGTGTATGTCCTCACCATTCTTGTACAGAATTGTACTAGAATTCTACTCAGTACAATGAGGGGAAAATGTAGAAGGCATACAGATATATATTAGAAAAGAAGAAATACACAACTGTGTATTCATAGATAGCATGACAGTCTATATAAAAAAAACACAAGAAATACACAAAAAGTTCCTAGAACTTGAAGATCAGTTTGGCAAGATCACAGGATTAGAGTCAATATAAAAAAAAAAAAATCAGTGATATTTCTACATATTAGCAATGAGTAATTTGAAATGGAATAAAAAATTCTTTAACGTTTATTTTTGAGAGAGATACAGAGTGTGAGCAGGGGAGGGGCAGAGAGAGAGAGAGAGAGAGAGGGAGACACAGAATCCTAAGCAAGCTCCAGGCTCAGAGCTGTTAGCACAGAGCCTGACACAGGGCTCGAACTCATGAACCGTGAGATCATGACCTGAGCTGAAGTCAGACACTTAACTGAGTCACCCAGGCGCCCATAAATGGATATTTTTAAGTACCATTTATAATAGCACCAAAATGACACACCAAGCTATGTGGCTAATAAAATTTGTACAAGATTATCATGTTGAAAAATACAGAGCATTGTTAAAAGAAATAAGAGATGGCCTAAATAAATGGTGAAAATGAATTACAGGACTCAACATTTTTTAAGATGTCAATTCTGCCTAAATTATTCTAAAGGTTTAATGAAATTCCAATCAAAAGCCTAGCAATGTTTTTGGTAGAGATAGACAAGCTGATTCTAAAATGTATATAAGAAGTCAAAAGAACTAATATAGACAAAACAATTTTGAAAAAGAAGAGAAAGTTTGAAGACCCTTAATACCTGACTTCTAGAGTTCCTATTGTTTTGGCAAAGGGATAGACACATAAATCAGTGAAATAATATAGAGAATCTACAAAAAGAGACCCACAGAAATATGGTCAATTGATTTTTGAACAAAAAAAAATCATAAACATAAATGTAAATCATAATACTATAAAATTTCTAGAAGAGAAAATAGGAGAAAATCGTTGAGACTTTTTGTTATGCAAATATTTCTTAAATTAGACACCAAAAGCACAACTCAAAGCAAATATATATATATATATATATATATATATATACACACACATTTGTATGTATATATGTATATATATATGTGTGTGTGTCTGTGTGTGTGTGTGTGTGTATATATATAATCAAAAATATTTTATAAGAGGGGCACCTGAGTGGTTCAGTCAGTTAAGCATCCAACTTTGGATTTCAGCTCAGGTCATGATCTCACAGTTCATGGGTTCAAGCCCCATGTCAGGTTCTGCACTGACAGTGCAGAGCCTGCTTGAGATTCTCTCTCTGTCTCTGTCTCTGTCTCTCTCTCTGCTCCTCCCCCACTCACTCTCATGCTTGCTCTCTCTCTCTCTCAAAATAAAAAGATAAACTTTAAAAATATATTTTATAAGATTTTTAAAAATAAAAATGCTTAACAAAAGACAGTGTTAAGATAATGAAAAAGAAAAGACAAAACACAGACTAGGGGAATAAGTAAAAAATCATATAAACAACAAAGGTTTTTTAATCAAAATATATAATATATTAAGCTATAAATTCAACAAGAAAAAAAAAGTAACCCAATAGCAAATAATGGGCCAAAGATTTGAATAGAAATTTCATCAGAGAAGATATTATGTATGGCAATAAACACATAAAAAAAGGCCCAACATTATTAGTCACTAAGGAAATAAAAATTAAAACCACCATGATAAGTTGTCACTATAAACCTGTAAGAATGACAAAAAAATGATAATTTAAGGTTCTAGTTGGAACAAAAGCAGGTAGGACTGTCATACATTGGTGATAGAATACAAAATGGCACAACCACTTTGAAAAATAATTTGGTATTTTTTTAATAAAGTTAGACACATAGTTAACATATGCCTGGGCCATCGACTTTTATGTATTTTTTTTTCAACATTTATTTATTTTTGGGACAGAGAGAGACAGAGCATGAACGGGGGAGGGGCAGAGAGAGAGGGAGACACAGAATCGGAAACAGGCTCCAGGCTCTGAGCCATCAGCCCAGAGCCCGACGCGGGGCTCGAACTCACGGACCGCGAGATCGTGACCTGGCTGAAGTCGGACGCTTAACCGACTGCGCCACCCAGGCGCCCCGTCTTTTATGTATTTAAACAAGAGAAATGAAAACTTAGGCACATATAAAAACCTATGTGTGAATGCTTGTAACAACTTTACTTACAGACTTCCTTCAACTACCAAATGGATAAACAGAATATCAACTATATCCATACAATGGATATGCATACAATGAAACCCTGTTTAGCAATATTGTGTATAAATCTCAAATGCACTATGTTAAATGGAAAAATTCAGGTTTGAAAGATTACATACCATTTAATGAACCAAAGTTATAGGGTCAGACAACAGATTAGCAGTTGCCAAGGGCTTGTGGTGGGTGGAAGAGGTCAACTACAAGGGGTAACATGATGGAATGTTTTGGGTTGATGGAACTCTTCCATATTTGGATTAAGGGGGTGGTTGCATGACTCTATGACAGAATTGCACAAAAAGATGTAAATTTCATTGGCTATAAATTTTAAAATCATTTTAAAAATGTAAACTCTCATTAAGAGCATTTGGCAGTTTAAGTTTGATAAAATTTACCTTTCAAGCCTCATTCATCTTTTCTTATGTCCTCCCTCTCTCTTGCCCATTTTCTCATTATATTACCTTCCCTTGGTTTCCTGCTTTTTCCCTTTTTTCCTTTCTTCTGTTCTTCTACTCTTCCATTTTTTAAAAAAATGCAACAAATATGTTTTGGTCACTTTGATCACACAATGTATTGCTCTGGATATGAATTGAAGCATTTGTGCTTCAAAAATTCTAGTAATTCAGTTTTTTAAATACTTCAGAAATGTAGTAAGAATGAGTCAGCAAGAAAAAATACATTTTGGGAAAAATATACACTTGCATGAATATGAAAAGTTGTCTTGATGTTATGAAAACTGCTTAAGGATAAACAAGATATATAGGCTTACAGATTATTTGCAAATGCATTTTCAGCCTCTCATGATTATGATTTTTTTCATAAGGCTTTCATAAAAAATAAAATTTATGTGGCAATGAAATCATTTAACTACATGTAATAAGACATCTGTCCAGTTCAAATTTGGTTAGCGCCAAATATTATTAGAGTAATATTTTCTAAAGAAATTGACAATAAAAGAAACCTCATGGGGCGCCTGGGTGGCGCAGTCGGTTAAGCGTCCGACTTCAGCCAGGTCACGATCTCGCGGTCCGTGAGTTCGAGCCCCGCGTCGGGCTCTGGGCTGATGGCTCAGAGCCTGGAGCCTGTTTCTGATTCTGTGTCTCCCTCTCTCTCTGCCCCTTGCCCGTTCATGCTCTGTCTCTCTCTGTCCCAAAAATAAATAAACGTTGAAAAAAAAAATTAAAAAAAAAAATGTTTAAAAGAAACCTCATTACTTACTCATAACTTAGAGAAAGAAGGAACAGGGAAAAACAAGAATAAACAAAGCAATTTATTTTTGTGTGAATAAAAAAAGTTAGAATGTTACTGAAGAAGTCCATGTAGGAGAAATAGAGTGTGTGGAATTGTATTACATTTGATATAAAAAGAAAGCAATATTAGAAATATTTAAAAGGTAAAAATGTCAGGATGTACTATTTATAGGATGACTTATATTTTTGTATTTACATGACTAGATGGCTTGAACTATGAACTGAGATATAAAAGTAAAGAAATAGCCAGTTAAAGTATAGAGGGGAAAGCATAAAGTTGCATTCTAAAGTTATGGATTTATTGATTTTGATGAATATGTGTGATGCAGAGGTAAAGATAATGGCCACCAGGCAGATACATAGAACTGCCTGAAAGTCAACACAAGGATGAGGATCAGAGATACAGATTTGGAAGGAATCTGTTTGTATGTAAAGTTGAATGAGAAAAGCAAGAGTTACAGTAGGAAATGGAATCAGAGAAACTGGGATTGGAGTAGGGTTAATATTGAACCTGGGAAGAGGCAATTTATTTAAACTCTGAGAAGGAAAGTTTGGGTGTGAATGTATTTCAAGAAGTAGCTAAGAGAGGGTGGGATATTGAAAAAGATTGGAGCAAATCATCACAATTCTTTTGAATGAGTAGGGAAAGGGTTTTGCTATGGAATGTGATGGGAAAAAGACTGAGTGGGAGGGGGGTTAGAAGTGTGAATATTTGTCTATTTTTTTTAATGTTTATTTATTTTTTTTGAGACAGAGAGAGACAGCATGAACGGGGGAGGGTCAGGGAGAGAGGGAGACACAGAATCTGAAACAGGCTCCAGGCTCTGAGCCATCAGCACAGAGCCTGACGCGGGGCTTGAACTCACGAACCGTGAGATCATGACCTGAGCCGAAGTCGGACGCTTAACCGACTGAGCCACCCAGGCGCCCCAGAAGTGTGAATATTTGAAATTGCTTTTGATAGGAATGGGATTAGTATCCAATCAAAGAAAATTAATTAATGAAAGATGGATACTCTAAATCTATAGGACCGTACAATCTGACCTATTGCACGGTGTCCTCTATTTTCAGCTTTGAAGATGTTGAAATTTAAAAAGAGAGATAGTAATATTTGTCTAGTTTTATATTTGTGTTGACATATAGACAGAAAGTGAAAAGAAATCAGAATCCATGTGAGATGCAAATGATCAACCTGTACAAGTAAAAAACCCAAACAAACCAAAACTAAACACACACACATATACACACACAACCAACGAACCAACAAACAATAAAAAGTGTCGACTGAGAGATTAGAATAAAATTACAGTGATTCAGTTACTCAAAGCCTTTATTCATCAATACGGATGAAAAATTTGAGTAAGAGTGTTACTGAGCTGTAAGATTCATTTATAATGAGCAGTAGAATATAGAGGTTAAATTATTGCAAGTAGAGCAATTCCACAGCTTACTTACTCCAAACAGTTTACAAGAATGATTATATGATGTAGAGATGAATTATTTCTAGTTAAGAAACTGAACACTTTGAGATTCTATGGTGGTGAAGAGAATCTGAATTAATATTAAATTACTGTAGGACCATCATGTAGATAAATGGTAATTGATTAAGAGAGCTTAATTCACATGAGCATTTCTTCCTTATCTAGTAATGTTGACCTTCAAGATCTAGTAAGTCTGGAACACACCTGGGGCAGTGAGGAACACCTGCTCTATTATTTCTAGCATAAATAATTTCTGCAATAAAAATTCTTGAAGTTATGTTGACAATCTAGACTAATTCCCAATATGATCCTCTTTTCTCTTTGGAAGCATGAAGATGATAATACTTACCATATCAACTTCACAAGAGTTTTAAAGTCATGAGGATTATTATAATGAAGGTGTAAAGCAAATGTGATAAATCATATAACTGATGAAACTCAGAATTAATATTAGATATTTTTTTTATTAATGCTGTTGCTGATGTTATTAGTATTCAGGGGGCAGTTAGGAATGGTAGCATTATCTGAAGGTAATAATTGGATATTATGGAAAATTAATTGTTTCTTGATTTGTTGGTACAATTGATGACTCTCTGTAGGGTCTCTTGCTTTCCTTTTACAGGGCATGGCTAGACTTCTTTGGTTGATACTGAAAACTGAGCAATGAAACATCAGGAAAAATTCATTTACTAGGGAGTCATTTCAACTGTAGATTTTGTGGGAAAATAGAATGGGAAAATCTTGGAGTCACTTTTCCTTGGGATTTTTTATTAGTTTTGCTGTGTTTTGAGAAAAATAAAGGCAACTGTCATTCATTTTAGGACATGGAAAGAGGCTAAGATGGCCATGAGAGATCATAATTGAGCTCTAAGCAGCCTCTGAAACTAACCCCCTGCACACACATGCACACAAAAAATGCCTTTTTCTACTAGCCTCCTCAATACTCTTTCATACCCCAGACATGAATATCTAGGAGGTGATTTTACAGCTCTGGGGAGACCTCCTCAAATCTCAGAAGCTCCAGGGAGTAACTCTGCTGATTGATCTGTGAAACTCTCCATGGTGTGATAGGAGGAGGACTTTTGGAGCAGTGCAAGAAATAAAAGTCCTTATGTGGGTAGTGGCAATGGTTTTGTCAGGCAAGCTTCAGGCTGCTTAAGATCCTCTTCCAGCTAGGGATATTCTCAGCAACCAGGTAAGTTTTAGAGAAAAAAAAAAAAGTTGGCCTACCAACAGAGTATTTTAAGATTTTAAGATACTATCACTGAAGTTCTAATTGTCTCCCAACCACTTCTTTCCTGTCCCCTTATCTTTCCTTTGTCCTTTATTCTCCAACCCAAACACTCCATGTCCTATGTTCTTGCTCTCCTTCTCATTCACATCATTAAGGGAAAGATGTGAAGACAACTTCTTTAACCTCAGAATGAATAGGTCACCTTTTTCTAAGAGGTGGATAAATATCTGATCCCATTATCTTAAAATGTAAGTAACGCCCTCCCTACTCACTCCCTACTCAATGTAAGCAGAAGATAAATGTCACCTATAGAATACTGAATAACTGTTTCTATATTGTTTACACATTGTACTTTTAAAATTCCTTTCATTTAGAACCTTAGAATGATTGGAGTTTGGGAATTTTCCCCTTGATATGGCAGTTTGTGGCTCTACTGTCAGGCGAGGTATGGTTACCATTAAACTCTTCCTCAGGAGGGCTTTTCTTTCTATTTCCTCAGGTTCTCTCTGCCCATCATATATCCTGGTAATAATGAAGAGTCAACCTCTGTTTTAAAGGCCAGTTCCAATCTTATTCTATCATCTACAAATATCCTAGATTGCCTAGAAACTTCCTAGTACTTAGAACAGATTCAAGTGTGTTTTTTGTTTGTTTGTTTGCTGCTACTTATATAATAGAGAAATTTTGTAGTTTTATTTCATTGTTCACCTGCTCCTACAATCTAGGATCTATAATGAGGCCATATAGCTTGTGGTAGCCTGAGCAGATGCAGAACACTTAGACAATCAGTTTTTCCATAAATTTTGCAGTATGGACAGCAGAGGGTCAGGGCTAGATGAAACTTTCAAAGGAAGAACTTGGGATCTAAAAGCCTAATCATCAGGAGGTAGACTTGAACTCTTCCTGTTTTCTAGATCCTGGGCAATATAGATACAGAATAAAATCTAAGGACCTGTATTAGGGAGTAAGGGTCTTTGGCCAAGAGATGCAGTTTTAACTTGGTCTTCTCTAATTGCACCCTTAAGCTCCCATTGCATTTAGCTGTAATTTTCCTCAACAAGGCTGTGCCTTTGTCCCTCTCTTTTTAAAAGAAAATTTTTAATGTTTATTTATTTTTGAGAGAAAGAGAGAGAGAGCGCAGGGGAGGGGCAGAGAGAGACACACACAGAATCCTAAGCAGGCTCCAGGCTCTGAGCTGTCAGCACAGAGCCAGATGCAGGGCTTCTACCCATGAACTGTGAGATCCTGAGCCACCCAGGCACCCCTGCCTTTGTCCCTCTCTTACCTGCTTTGCTACTAATTAGGTGTTTGACTCAGGGCAAGTTATTTTCTTTTTCTGGGTTTCAGTTTCTTTATTAGTAAAATGTGAAATAGATCAACTTTTACTTCTGCTGGTCTTTGGATCTCTGTTTTTCTTTTTATTCATTTTCTCTTCTCTTCTTCCCTCCCCCTACCTTATTTACCTTTTCACTCTCATTTGTCTACCTCTTAAACTTTTCTCTCATTTCTACTTTTTATTATAATCATTTGAAAAACATAAGCACTTTATTTCTCAAAAATCACTAAAAGAGGCAAAAACTAAAGTAATAGGAAAGAAATGAATGCTGACATCTAATAGGCCAGATATTTGAACCAACAGCTAGCTCTTTTTCATAAGAGTAATGGAAAGAAATGAATATTTCATAGAAAGACAGAAAATGTCCTGGCTAAGACTGGGGAAATATGAATCAGAAATCTTTCAAAGAGGATCTTTTGGGAAATGTCAAAAAAAGGTAATAATGTGGTTTTTGATTCATCATGAGCATGGGTCAGCCAGAAATATATACGTAGCCTAGAGGTGAGATATTCAATAATTGAATAAAAGAGGATAAATTATTCAAAAATTACAAGATATACAAAGTAAATGTGATTCTTTGCTGATAGAGGAGAACCTATTCGTTTTCACTTCCACTAACTGTAAAGAACTCTGACCAAAAAATTCAAAACAAACAGAACAAAAAATGAGAAGGAAACAAATGAAAAACTCAATGTCAGCACAGAAAACATATGAAGAAAGGAACTTTTTATTCCAAGTAATCATAATAAAAAGCACACATCCTGCTTTCTAATGTCTCTACATTTTTACATTTTTAATACTTACACTGCCCCTATGGGGTAGGTACTATGATTGCCACGTGTTACACATATAGGACTGTATGTTGAGAAGCAGAGGAACTGGAATCTGAATCCAAGATGTGCCAGTCCAGAGTCCACGTTCTTGACACTACATTGCCTCATAGTCAACTTGATCCCAATCAACTGATGAAGGCAACTGAGGAGTGTCTTAAGCATGAGAGCCTCTCAGAGAGTGTGTTCTACATCTAGCTAGCATTCATGTCTGAAGTCAAATGTCCCATCAGGGGGTCCTGTAACATAAATATAGTTATTGATTCTAGCAACATAAGGGTGTCTCCCAGATGTCTATTAAGGCCTCTGTAAAGACTCAGAGTGTTACATGTGTTATGCATGATCACTGTGCCTTAGCAATAGGTCATTATCAGATGATCCGAATCCTGAAAAAGGCTTCAAGTGAACCCTGAGGGTCTCACTTCCTTTTAGACAAAGAGAGTTATGCTAAAAAAAAAAGAAAAAAAAGAAACACTGTTGTTGCTTTCCTAAGTATGATTTAGTACCCATTCAACTAAGATTTTACCAGATTGGAGATGATAATACATTTCATTTTCTGTAATGGTAGGTGGCTGCCTGAGGTTCCTGGGTTGAGAATGATTCTGAGGCCACATCCAGGTTCAGGGCAAATGAAGGAGTGTTGTGCTCAAATAGAAGCATAGGCATGTACACTGGGTATTTCCATCCCTATCCTAGATACAAGGTCCATTGCCTTCATGGGAGATCTTGGCAGAAGGAGTATGATGGGTAGGGATAACATCCTTTATGGGGAATCAAATAATTCATATTTTGTATTGATTCTGTCTTAGTTATTATGTCCTTAACCTTGCTCAACTGCTTGTAATATATTGGTTAGAAAGAGGGAAGAAAGGACAGGAGAGGAAGGACATTTTACCTAATGCACTAGCATTACAGTGTGTGCTTCAAACTGAATGTGACTTATTTGTAGTTGGGTGAGTCTTTTTCTCCTGGGCCAGGAGATGCTTTCTCAACAGGATATATGGAGGAGTAGTAATTTCAGGGGTTCATTTCTCTCTTATACCCTCCCTACTAATGTGAAAATAACATTGTTTCACTCTAAGGAAAGTCAGATTCTACTATATTATTAATCCCTGTCACTGTATTTTTAGGAGGTCACCCATCAGGATCCTGCAAGCTCTCTCCTCATGCCTGTGTCACACTGGCTTCATGGCAGATAATAACCACTCTCACTTCCAACACCCTTACTTTGTCTTAACGGGAATTCCAGGGCTTGAACAAAAGTATTACTGGATAGCATTCCCACTGGGTGTTATATATGTCATTGCCCTCTTTGGCAATGGTGTTATCATCTCTACCATCAAGTCTGAATCATCCCTGCATATCCCCATGTACTATTTTCTCTGCATGCTGGCACTGGCAGACATGGGACTTACCCTCTGTACTCTGCCCTCTATGCTAGGCATATTCTGGTTTAACTATAAGTCCATTGCCTTTGATTCCTGCCTTGTTCAGATGTACTTCATTCACACCTTCTCAGCCATTGAATCTGGTGTACTGGTGGCCATGGCCTTTGATCGGGTTGTAGCCATCTGGAACCCCCTCAGGTATGGGACCATCATAACCAATGGTGTGGTCTGCAGAGCTGGGACAGTCATCTTGACAAGGGCAGTCTGTGTGGTCTTCCCTGTGCCTTTCCTCATCAAGCGACTTCCCTTCTACCACTCCAACATCCTCTCCCACTCCTTCTGCCTTCACCAAGATGTCATGCGCCTTGCCTGTGCCAGCACTCGTATCAACAGTCTCTATGGCCTTATTGCTGTCATCTTCACCAAGGGTTCTGACTCCCTCTCTATCCTCCTCTCCTATGTGTTCATACTCCGAGCGGTAATGGCCATTGCCTCAGGGGAGGGCCGGCTGAAAGCACTCAACACCTGTGTTTCACATATCTGTGCTGTACTCATCTTCTATGTTCCACTCATTGGGCTGTCTGTCATCCATCGTTTTGGAAAGCATCTTTCACCACTGACTCATGTCCTCATGGCTAATGCCTACCTTCTTGTACCCCCTGTGCTAAACCCTGTAGTCTATACCGTGAAGACCAAGGAGATGAGAAAGAAAATAATTCAAATATTTGTTCAAACCAAGATCACTGCAGAGGGTTAGGGTCAACCAGTTTGAAAGAGGAAGAATCTATTCTGTAAAGGCTCAATTATGACTATGAGAAATAAAGGTTTATATTTTTCATGTTTTCTGTGTGATTTGAATTGGGCAAAGAGGGATTTCCCTGCACTCAAAGTATACTTTCCTTTTCCTGTGCCAAATTGTTCTTTGCCTAGTATAGAAAGAGTGATATCTTTAGGAACTATTCAATGTACTGTCCTATAGCCCTGTATTTATGAGTTGGCATGTAATAGCTAAAGGTAGGGCATATTATTAATTCAGTTTTTAAATAACTGTTTTGAACACAAATAGGTCATGAGTTTAATGCCATTTAAATTGAAGCTTGCCAAATCAATTTCATATTCTAACTCAAGAATTAAGAAAGGTCTCCATTAGTTTAAAAGGGGAGAAATGAACTATACTCATTAAATAATAAGAGAACACCTGGGGATAATACATTATTAAAATAAAATATGAATCAGAAAAATGATCAAATTTTAGGATTAAGGTTATAAATGTAGGGGTGCCTGGGTGGCTCAGTCGGTTAAATGTCTGTTGATCTCAGCTCATGTCATGAGCTCATGGTTCATGGGGTCAAGCTCTGCATTGGGCTCTGTTCTGGCAGTGTGGAGAATGCTTGGGATTCTCTCCCTCTCTCTCTCTCTGTCCCTTCCCTTCTCACACATACACACACTCTCTCTCTCTCAAAATGAGTAAATAAACTAAGAAAAAAAAAGAATATAAATGTATACAGTTGATCAGGGGCCAACTATGTTGCATAACTTGAGATCAAAAGATTAAGAGTGAGGTTTTGCTTTTCCACGTGTGACACTCCTTATTTTCTTACCTTGGCATCTAGTGTTGTTATGAAAGTAAGTTTAATCATATGAGTACAATTATTTGTAAACTATGAGATTCTATGCAACTATAAGGAGTGTTCAAGAATATCAAATCTAAGAGAATAACAGAACTTGTATTTTTAGACTATCCACTAAGCAAAAGACACAGTGCCAGAGCCTTTTACATGTTATTTAATTCGGTAATTATGGCATCTCTGTGAGGGAGAGTGTTATAGACTATTAACTATATGTGATGAGGCAAATACAGGAAGTGACAAGTTTGAAATTTTTTACAGCAGTTTGACTGCAGTGACACCAAAACACACAATTTTCTATACAATACAATAAAATTGTGTGGATGCCACTTTTTTTCCTGGTCTGAGTAGCTGGGGTGTGGGGTTTCCCAGGAAGACAAACGGGGTGCAGTTTGAGCCATAGGGCATGATTGTGGTTTCTGGTGTGATGAGGGGAGTTAAGTGCAGGTCCATATAGAGGGGCAGGGAGAGGATGGGCTGAGATGAACTGAATTAAAAAGGGGGGGGGTGTGGAGGATCCTGGGTGGCTCAGTCAGTTGAGAAACTGATTCTTGATTTCCACTCAGGTCTTGATCCCAGGATTGTGGGATCAAGCCCTGTGTTGGGCTCTGTGCTGAGTATGGAGGAGTTGCTTATCTATTGTATTTTAACATTGTTTTGAAATTCTAATTTTTTTAAATGAGGAAAGGAAATCTTGAAGAGAATAGATCTGGGTGAGAGATTATGTTCTATTATCTTTCCATATCAGGGACCTCTGTGGCCCAGTCTCCACACTGTTGTTACAGTGAGCTAGATCTCTAATTCACATTTTTGGAAAGTAATGCAGGTGTTTATTGTAGTTTTTTTTTTTTTTTTTTTTTTTTTTTTTTTTAATTTTTTTTTTTTTTCAACGTTTATTTATTTTTGGGACAGAGAGAGAGAGAGCATGAACGGGGGAGGGGCAGAGAGAGAGGGAGACACAGAATCAGAAACAGGCTCCAGGCTCTGAGTCATCAGCCCAGAGCCTGACGCGGGGCTCGAACTCACGGACCGCGAGATCGTGACCTGGCTGAAGTCGGACGTTTAACCGACTGCACCACCCAGGCGCCCCTGTAGGTTTCTTTTAAAAAAGTAATGAAGGGAGTTTGCAGAGCAAAAGGCATAACAATACTTCATGAAATACTCTTTGAGCATTTTTCTCTGTCTTCTCATGGAGGCTGCTAATAGTCTATTTTTCTGTTCTCTGTCTTCACGTGGTCCTCTCATGAAACTTAGCTTCCCGCTCACTTCCTCCTTCCCAGCCAGGTGCAGCCGTCCTGAAGTGTAAGTATATGAGAAGGAAAAGTTTTGTTCCCACACTGAGAATTAAACAAGTTGTTTTCAGAATGTGTGCACGCCAGAGGAACTTAAGTCTTTGTGTTTCTGTCAACGTGGCCATGTACAACATGGCTTTTATTTGTTTTGTTGTTTTGAGGATATAATCTTGTTGTTTTGTATGTATGGTTACTAGTCATAGGCTAATTTAATTTTCATTTGATTTTTAAATTTATAGCATGCTATTTCTGTTTAATGGTTCATGTCTGAAGGTAGACTTGAATTGTGCCCTAAGTATTAACAGGTGATGACTGATGAACATGTGGCACTTTGTGGCTGTGACAAATTGGCCACTCTATGAAATAAGCCAGGAGATGAATCTAGCAGCCTAGGTTTTCATGTGAACATTCCCATATCTAGGATATATAAATCTGTTTTCCCCAAATTGTTTTCAACAGACATACTCCATCTGATAAATCCTTCCTTAACAAGTAGTAAATTTAGTCATGTATCAAATTAAATTTTCCTAAACATCTTATTTTAAGACATAGTTAAACATGTAGTTTGACATATTATTCCTGTGCTGTTGTCTTCCTACTTAGAGAGGTTCTCTCCTCATTCCATTCCATAATTCTGACCAAAAAAAAAAAAAAACAATGTATCTTACATTTGCAAGAGGACCAAACAATACTGATTACCATGGGTGTGGATGACACAGGCAAATCAAAGAATCAAGGACTGAGTTTCTGAATATGTTTCAGTATGTTTTTGACTGTTGTATAAATGAAGCATGTTTATACTTTTTTTTTAAATTTTTTTTAATGTTTATTTATTTTTGAGACAGAGAGAGACAGAGCATGAATGGGGGAGGGTCAGAGAGAGAGGGAGACACAGAATCCGAAGCAGGCTCCAGGCTCTGAGCTGTCAGCACAGAGCCCGACGCGGGGCTCGAACTCACGGACTGCGAGATCATGACCTGAGCCGAAGTCGGACACTTAACCGACTGAGCCACCCAGGCGCCCCAGCATGTTTATACTTTTAAAGAAAGAACTAGAAAGTGATTACTGTAGGGAAGAGCAAGGGTTAAATAAAGCTTGTGTGGTAATTGAAGTATATAAAAAATTCCACATAGAGATAATGCAAAGGAAATTACAAATGAAAAATTAGACCATGAAGGAGAAAAGAAGGGGAGAGATCCATTGGGCTATATTTTAATGTGTATTTATTTTTGAGAGAGAGAGAGAGAGAGAGAGAGAGAGAGCGAGCAGGAAAGGGGCATAGAAAGAGAGACACAGAATCCAAAGCAGGCAGCATGGAGCCTGACATAGGGCTCTAACTCACAGACCATGAGATCATGATCTGAGCTGAAGTCGGACGCTTAAACAACTGAGCCACTGAGGCACCATTACCTATAGCCATTGGGCTATATTTTAAAGCCATTACCATGAATGGCATTTTGGCAGAAGAGAGTTACTGAGGTAGCAGAGTGACAAGGGGGAAACTTTGAGAAATACCCACATCCTGTGGGAAAGGAAGAAGTCAGGTGACAAAAGAAGGTAGAAGAAGTAGATGTAATAGAGCGCCATGAAATCAGCAAAGAAAAGGGGACTGCAAATATTTGTAATTTGCCCAAATAAATTAAGCTGAAGGAGGATTGAGAGGAAAATACTTGGTTTGTTAATTACAAAGAGATCTGAGCCATGCAAAACATAGCTATCATATATTAATGGAGACAAAAGCCAGACTGCAGAAGCCACAGGAGGGACTGCACAGTAAAGATGTGGAGTATGTGTATAGATTGCTGCTAAAGAATTTAGACTTTTGATCTTGCTACCTCATGGCCCCACCAGAGAATCAGAGAATAATGGTGTGCAAAGGGCACTTTCAGCTCATTTCCTCTGTCACTACAGTATGTGAGCACTATGAAGATATCCCCTGGTGGTTGTCTTTTATCCTTAGTCTAGAGTGGTAGTTTTCAAGATTTTAGTTATGTATCTATATAGGAAAAAAAGGACACTCCCCAATATGTTTATATTTTATATTCATTTATTCAAAAATTGTATATGGTAACACATTAAGAAAAATAAACATTTTTGAAGGCTGAGATAAACTTAAATACAAATAAAGTTCTATTTTTTCTCTTTGTAGGCCAACTGATTTTAATGTGTCCTTTTTGGGACTCATGTTTTCCATTTAGATAGCATCAATATTTCTGCAGCCACCAACCATTTCAAGTAACTGCCGCTATTAACTTTCATCCTGGCAGTTGAACTTCTTCTTAAGGTTTTGACAATATTGATTCCTAGTTTATCTACCATGCATCTGTGTCTTAGGTTTGCTTCCTCCCCATGGAATTTGCCTACCAGCCTAGGAAACCCCGAGATATGGATCAAGTCTCAATTCATAGGCTTTAAAATTTACATCTAAATTTTAGTCTCATTCTGACACTTCGAAACTGTTTAACAAGCAAGTTCCTTAACTGCTCTAAATCTTATTTCTCCCAGGTGTCAAATATTGCTCACACCAACTCTGAAAGATTGTTGGGAGGATATTAATTAAGATATATAAAGACAGATAGCATTATTTATTAGTATTAATAAATTAAATGTGATGTTGTAATGTAATAACCTACTTGGCTTGTAATGGTATATGTATTTCCTTGCAGAGAAATATGCCAGGGATTGAGCAGCAAATTGGTGAATATATCTCCATGGTCTAGCATCATGAATGGCATTTCATTAGGGCTAAATGCATATTTATTGAATGAACAAATAATTATCCTAGCAATTTCATTGTGTAATGATTAATAAAATACTTAAAACAGGTATTAGCATCAATGCAAAGGCACATTGCATTTGACATACTCATTCTCACACATGCGTTCACTGCTTTCTTAAAGTTCTTCCCAGTGCTGAAAGTTTTCACTTGTCCTCATAAAAAGCCCAGGAGTAACTTTAGTTGGATCATCGAGTACACAGTAAAATAGTCTTCACTCATACTGTGTCAAAAGAGTAAAGGTAGAACGTCTATTATTCTACTAAGCATGTGGCAGAAAACTAAGACTATTATAACTCTGTAAAGAAGTGATATTCCCTAAAAGAAAAGGTGTAGGGGCACCTAGGTGGCTCAATCGGTTAAGCGGCCAACTCTTGGTTTTGGCTCAGGTCGTGATCTCACTGTTTGTGAATTCCAGCCCTGCATCAGACTCTGCTCAAGAAGCACAGAGCCTTCTTGGGATTGTCCCTCTTCCTCTATCTCTGCCCCTCCCCTGCTCATGCATGTGCACATGCTCTCTTTCTCAAAATAAATAAATAAATAAACTTTAAAAAAAAGGTGTAAATCAAGTAACCACAGATGTGTCTGTTTTAATTTGATCATAGGTACTCTTCACTCAATAAATACCAAAACATAAATGCTATTTGATTCTGTGACAGTTTTCTTTGCTCTTTTGTTAAGAAAAACAAAACAAAACAAAACAATATCTCAGAGGTCCAACCCTTCAGTAGTGCTGTTGTGCTTCTAGAATTCTTCTTTATGTAATCATTATTTAATTGATGATTAAAGAAAGAATGCTACTTCATCTTATATGAGTAAATGCTCATAAGTGCTATCTAGATACACAGGTAATAATTTATACCATTACTGATGCTCATCTCCCAGTTTCAAAGAAGAAAAATTATGATGTTAATTAAATTAGATTTTGTATGTGACACCAGATTTCAAAATGAAGTGCATACAGGACAAGAATGACCCATGTTATTTCGTCACCCACGATCCTTGCCCACCCTTGAATTTCACTAGATGTGCATAATCTGACTGCATTGGAACTGCTGAAATGGCCACACCTTATACTTGACTCCACTTCCTTAGGCCCTGTCTTTTCTCCCCTGGAACATGTGTAAGATCCGCCTTCGTATCTGCTTAGTCTTCACACTATAGACAATGGGGTTTAGTACAGGGGGGAGTAACAGATAGATATTGGCCATGAGTGTGTGTACTACTGGTGATAGATGCTTCCCAAATCTGTGGATCATGGTGACACCAATGAGAGGAACATAGAAGAGGAGCACAGCACAGATGTGAGAAAGGCAGGTGTTGAGGGCTTTGACCCTTTCAGTTCTGGAAGCAATGCCCAGCACAGTCTTCAGGATGAGCATGTAAGAAAAGAGAATGATGAGGGCATCCAGCCCCAATGTGAAGATGACTATGATGAGGCCATAGAGACTGTTGATGCGGGTGCTGGCACAGGCTAGCCGCATTGCATCTTGGTGGAGACAGTATGAATGAGACAAGACGTTGGAACGGCAAAAAGGTAGCCGCTTTATAAGGAATGGCACAGGCAAAACCACACAGACTGCCCGGATGAGGACAGCTATTCCGATCTTTCCAATGATGTCATGGGTGAGGATGGAAGCATAGCGTAATGGGTCTCGGATGGCCACAAAACGGTCAAAGGCCATGGACACTAATACTCCTGATTCTACCACTCCAAATCCGTGGATGAAAAACATCTGTGTAATGCATGCATCAAAGGGAATCTCAGGGGCATTAAACCAGAAGATGCTGAGCATGGAGGGCGAGGTGGACATGGAGAGACTAACATCGGTGACAGCCAAGATAGAGAGGAAGTAGTACATAGGCTCATGGAGACTCTCATCTACATTGATGACAGCTAAGATGGTTCCATTTCCCAGGAGAGTTAGTGTGTAGAGAAATCCCAAGGGAAAGGCCATCCATGGGTTTTTATCTGACATCCCAGGGATACCTGTCAAAATGAAACTGTGGTGGTTGGCATGTGATGCAGTTGAATTCATTGTCATGGTCTTACTGTTGGGGGAGGCTGGACTCTCCCACTTAGCTTGCAGCTCCTAAATTGAAAATATATTTTCATAGAAGACAGGTAAATGGCTTTATAAATAGAGAAGAAGAACAGTAGAGGGGGCAGTTATGTTAAAAACAGCATCTAGGAGGTTTTTGTATCACTATGTCCTTTTGCTTCCTAGGCAATCACATGAAATGAAGCAGCCGCACCCAAGGGCTTGATAGTGTAGAGCATTTTGCTAAATAATAATAATAAAAAAACCCACTATAAACTCACAACACCACTACCACGCAAACACCTACCCACAGCTCCACTGCCATCACAAACCCACATTCACACAAACACATACAGTCTCATACATACACATATGTGTGTGTGTTCTTCCACATGTTTAGGCATTTACTTCACTGTATTTATGATGGCCTACATTTGTAAATAGAAGCATTAGTGGATAAAACTGTTAAAATTAATATTTAACCTTCACAAATTTTAACAATTTATATTTTTCCATAATCTCATTTTAAACCAGCCGGGAATAAAGGTGCCCGAGAAACAACCACACATAGGATATGAGAGTTGCCAGTTACAAAATTTTTATTCTGAGAATCTCCTAACATACCAGAAACTTGGGGTCATTCTTAAAACTTCTTTCATCAAACCAACATTTAACCAACTTCACACTTGCTTCAGAACATATGAAATAAGTATTCCTTTTCTGTCTTTTGTACAGTCAATAAATAAGATAACCCATTTCTCCCGGACTTCCCAACAGACCATCCTCCATCTACTAGTGCCTCTGCCAACAATTCTTCATTCTGAAGTCTGAATAAACTTTTTGGATTTGGGATATGATTTTATTCATCACCAGCAAAAGCTCCTTTAAGGGCTTCTATTGTACCTAGAACGGAGTCTCAAATATTTATCTTAAAAAAATTTTTTATGTGTACTTATTTTTGAAAGAGAGAGAGAGAGAGACAGGCAGAGAGAGACACAGAGAGAGACAGAGAGCAGAGGAGGGGCTGATAGAGGGAGACACAGCATGTGAGGCAGGCTCCAGGCTCTGAGCTGTCAACACAGAGCCAGATGTGGGCCCAAACCACGATGACCTGAGCCGAAGTTGGACACTCAACCAACTAAGCTACTCAGGCACCCCTCAAATCTTTATCTTAGCCCTCCAGATACAGCAGGATTCAGCTCCTATGCCTATCATCTGCTCCCACACCAACTTACATTATTTCTCTCCCCTTTGGTCTCTTTAATCCAGCCAAATTTTCAGTGTTTCAGTTCCTGGATCCGAGTGAGATACTTCCTGATACAGGATTTCCACATATGTTCTTCCCTGTTCTTTATGCCTCTCTCTACCTCCCATACAACTCTTTTTTGCCGAGTCAAAGCCTATATATCCATCCCAAGTAAGCCTTTTCCAAATGCTCATAGTGGTTAAGATTTCTTAGTATGCTGTTTTCATATTCTGGGCATGTCCTTATCATAAGTGAGTACAGTTAAATATTGTATGATTATTTGTTTCATGTCCCTCTCTCCTGCTAGAAGTTAAACTTCCTAAAGGAAGGAATATTTATATGTTCATCACTTAATAAAACACATGTTAAGCATATATTAGTGTTTCCAAATGTGTGAAATGAAGGAATTAAATAATAAATTAATTAATGTGAATGATTGAATGTCATTATTTTTTTCAGAAGTCTTACAAATCCTCAAACTCCTCCCTGATCTTCTATATGTAGGTTGGGAATCATTAACCAAGAAAAGCATCTCTTTTTCTAAAATTGAACAGATAAAAAAACTTAAATGAGGAGACTTTGAAAGATATCATAGTGTCTTTATTCTCACCTAGGTGCCTGATATGGGAAAGGAGAAAGAAAAATCTCAAGAGCCAACAAGGTGACCAGTCAGGTAGGCTTCTCTACTCCATCTGCTTCCTGTTCTTCTGCTGTGAGTTGAGGAATTACTGTTTTGGAGACAGCACTATGAAGAAGTTACTTTGCAGAATCTGATCTCTTAGACACAGAGAAATCATCAAGAGACAGTGTAGTCCACTTACAAAGGTTGTGTTATGTGTTGCAAACAGAATCCGGATTCAGAATCTACAACACATAACACATAGTTGGGATTTATCTCTCCCAATAAATCACTATGCTCAAATTTAAACAAAACACTTTGTGGTGTCTGTCTAACCCTTTGGCTGCTCCCTGAAGAAGGGCTTTTTATACTTTACATGGTAAGTGAGAGTCCTTCACTTGTTTGGGCCTGCTGATGCCTCTTCTCAAGCAATTCTGATGGCTTTCATTTGGGAAGAATCAGTTGGCTCATTCCTGCTGGATGCTTTACATGGAAAGACTTGAAAAATCTTTGATATTCTTGAAATCCCCAGTACCTATGGAAGCACTGTTGTCCTATGGAAATGGTGATTCTTGTTTTCACAGATTCTTGTTTCTAATGCTTTTGACTGTTTTTCTTTATCCAAATGTGTTTTACCTCATCTTATTTCCCCCTCATTCCTATCTCTATTCTTTCCCTTTTACATTCTCTCTAAATGTTCAGCCCCCTCTTTTTCTACCTCCCAGTTCAATTCTTATACTCTTCCATCCAGTCTTTATTTCATTCTTCCCCATGAACTAGGCTCTCCCCTATAGTACATATAGTCCTT
This sequence comes from Lynx canadensis, assembly GCF_007474595.2. Taxonomy (NCBI): domain Eukaryota; kingdom Metazoa; phylum Chordata; class Mammalia; order Carnivora; family Felidae; genus Lynx; species Lynx canadensis. The sequence goes on from NC_044312.2 coordinate 60,998,839, forward strand.
AATACCCACACATACACATATTTTCTTCCATCTTTTCTTGTCTAGACTCTTGTCATCTGCTCTTATCATTTCCCTTGCTAGAATTTCTATAAGGATTTAGTGAAATAATGTACATAAATAATTCCACACAGTGCTCACTATGTAGAGGACATGTAAAAACTATTTTAAGATAAATTTATTACCTGTATCAATCTCTATGCTCCAGTTCAGAATTGATTTGGCTTCTTTCCTTCCTGAGATTAGCAAACAGGACACTTATGAAGACTTCTCAAACCTCTGGTGGTGTTTGGAGCCATCACGACTCTATAACAATTTCACAACTCCTCTGTAAACATCCCAGAGGAGTGTTGTTAGCCTCTAGGCTATTCCATCATGATTCCCCTAAGGAGTCCGAACCCATCTGTCAAACTGTCCTTTGTTTTGCCAAAAAATTTTAAATTTTTCTTCATTTTATTTTCACTCTGTCAGCCAAGTTTGAAGAAGGATCCACTTCTCCCTTACACACATATGTGCACTTATGATATATATGTATACATATATGTACACATATATGTACATGTATACATACATATATGTATATATAATAATATGTATTATTACATATTACATGTAATACATGTATTATTACATATATATACACATATATAGTATATATGTAATAATACATATATATGTATATACATATATACACACACACACACACATACACACACACACACACACATACATACATATATATAAAGATTTGTCTCATGTTGAATCACTAAATAAGTTCTAGGATTCCAGCCAAATGTTGGTCCAGGTCTCTGACTCCAAAACCAGTCTCAGTCTCAGTGATGACATAGTGTTGTGATTTACCCTGATATAGAGCTGGGATTTACTGTTGTTTTGGATTGGAGAAAAGGTTTGGTTGGACTCTCCATCAGGAACACCAAGAACAAAGTTTTCCGAATTTGTTGCAGTCTCTGATTTCCTGGGCTATTAGTTCAATCTATCATATATAATTTCTTTCATTTCTTTTAATTATTTTTTCTGTAATTTTTTTTCATCAGTGAGGTAATTCTTAAAGTTACAGAAATAGCTCATTCATTGTTCCATCAGTATGTGCCCTTGTGTTGTCAGTCCTTCAAGTGTCCACAGGCCCTATCCACCACCTCTTCATACTCCTTCTCATCTCATTATTTTCCTTCAGAAGCATAGTTACATTATAAAAGCAGAAAACAAAAGCCAGATATAAATAATTCTTATGATGATGCTTTTTATTGGCACATTAGAGAATGTATTGTAGAAGTCTGTGTATTTTAAATTTCTAAACTCATTTCTTTTCCAGTGTGTATTACAACCTATAGAAGACCACCTATTCAATAAGCCTTAAGAGCTAGTGCTTTATAATAAGTGTGTCTGTATATTTTTACAAAGAGTATGTGATTATGTTTAGGAATCTATGATTATTTGTATATTTATAGTTTTATATAATCCTACATGTGAGGTGTGTGTGTGTGTGTGTGTGTGTGTGTGTGTGTGTAATTTCTATAGATGAGTTTTTATTCTTTTTCAACTGTCTTTAAGTACCCCAAATCATTAAGGATAAGGAGTTAAAAGACAAAGTCTTTGCCCTTAAGGAGTTTCAAGTTTATGAGAGTGTTTAATGCTCCCCAGTCTCTTTGAAGTACTGTTAGAGACAGCAATACACACACACACAAAGTATTTGATACAAACTGTCTGAGGCTTTCAGCTGGTGGTTTGGACTATTCTGAGGATATCATGACTTGCCTCAGTCATATAGCTACAGAAACCAATGCTACCTGTAGCCTAACCTCTTCCAGAAGACTCCCAGATTATCCTAACAATCAATTTCCTATTGTCTGGAGCTCTATTTTATCAAAGATCTGCTTCTCCAGACACAAAATGGCACAGTTTAGCAGAAAGAGTAGTCTGTGAAGTATGATATACCAGTTTTAATTTTACCTGAAACCAGTTTTAATTTTTCATCTGTTTTATCCTAGAGAAAGTCATTAGACCTCCTTTTCATTCAACATTTCCTTGTCCTATATTATAACACTTCTCCTGGTTAAGTCTAGCTATTCCCTCACCTTTCCATCTGTATTTGTACAGCCCAAAGTGCTAGAAGAAATCGTACAACCATGTTGACTCATTACCAAATAGCTCACACACTCTGTGCTTTCAAACAATTGTACTTAATGACTCTTCTCCCATTCCCTTACATCTTACCCAAATCTTTATTCTTTGTTGCTGACTTCACTTCCTACTTCATTGAGAAAAATGAAACAATCAGAAAACAATATCCAGTGCCCTAAATTACATTTATTTACCTAAGAGATTCAAATATATGCTGATTTCTTGGTTACCTTATATAAATTAGATGAAATATGCATAATCCTTTCTAAAACCAATTCTTCCAGGGGCCCCTGGGTGGCTCTGTGGGTTATGCATCTGACTTCCACGCAGGTTGTGATCTCACAGTTTATGGGTCTGAGACCCATGTCAGACTTTACACTGACAGAACAATGGAGCCTGCTTCAGATTCTCTGTCTCCCTCTCTCTCTGTTTCTCCCATGCACTCTCCCTCCCTCTCTCTCTCAAAAATGAATAAACCTTAAAAAAAAAACACACACACACACACACACAATTCTTTCAAATTTGCACTAAATCCTTTCCTGTGTCTACCCAGGAACATCAGTTCAGCAGTTTTTTGTTTGTTTGTTTGTTTGCTTGTTTGTTTTACCACTCTTCCTTACCATAATGTCTTTACCCTCTTGATTATCTGTATGAGCATCAAACATGAAGTCATGTTTTCTGTCAGAAAAAGATGTTTCAGCCAATAGTAGTCTCAGTTTGTTATTCCTTTTAATGTAAAACACTCTAAAGCAGGAAAAATGTTGTCAGGAAAAGAGGAATTTCTGCCTACTTCATATGATGTATGAGGCACTTCCTCTCTGGATAAATTATTTAAAAAAATATAACAACAGAAACATTTTCAGAATCTGAGATTTGACTAAAGCCATGCAATAAATTTAGAAACACTCATTTATACTGGAAAAACTTTTACAGCTTCAGGTAAGGACACCATTCTCTCACCACTGACTTTTTTTTTTTTAAGTAGTTTTACCTGGTTCTAGTTGGCTTTTTAAAAAATGAACAGCTGTGCTGCCAGAGTGCAGGCTCAACTTGAACTGGAAGGAAAAAAAACAACAAAGGCTGTGTTAACTAAACTAGGCAAAATTAGTAAAAAATAAACACAATTTTGGTCATTTGAGTTTGTAAGTAGGGCACCAGAAAGAAATTTAACAGGGAGAATCTGGAAATAACAGTCATGGAAGCATTAAATAAGCTTTGTATGCACCCCTGGCTTTCTGAGAAACTACAACCATGTTGGGGAAACTCAAGAGAACCTGCTAGAAAGTCAAAGCAAAGAGGTATTTGAAAACTAGTTGAATATTAAGTATGCTTCCCAAATAACATGCAGATCAATCAGCAAAGTGTTTTTGGCTTAAGGTTTATTGGTGTGTCACCAAGATGTGCAGACACATGAGCAACTCCTAAGAAGCCAGGCTAAAAAATGAAATAAAAATAAAAATAATATGAGAAGACACAACAGTGGCTGCACTTCGCAAAAGAGATTTATTGTGGGAATATAGATGTCACAGTTTAAATTCACACAAGTTACTAAAAATGAACAAAAAGAAAAAGTAACATAAACATAGCAACCCTTTGAAAAACAATTACAAATGTGGGATGTCTATGCTATAATTTTTAAGATCCTGAGGTCTTAAAGAAAACAATCTGAGACTTTCAAAGAAACAGGAAAGCATGAACCATAATTAAGAAAAAAGCAATCAATATAATCTGACTCTTAAAGCACACATGTATTGGTTTTAGCAGACAAATAATTCAAAGAATCATGATTCAAATAATTAAAGAAAATTATGTTCAAGTAGCTAAAGGAAATGTAATGGTAGTGATTGAATGAATAGGGAAAGTCCATAGAGAAATCCAAACTATAAGACAGAAATAAAAGAATTAAAAAAATATAATAAACTGAAATTTTTAAAAATCACTTCATGGACTCAGCAGATTTGAGAAAAGAGAAGGAAGAATCTGTGAACTTGAAGACAAATAGAAAAGTCTCAAGTTCAAATAATATAGAGAAAAATATTGAATAAAAATGAACAGAGTCTCAAATATTTGTGGGGCAACATCAGCATGCCAACATATGTATATTGGTAGGTCCAGAAGAAGAAAGCAAAGTAGCAGAATCAATAACTGAAGATATCATGTTAAAAAATTTATATATTTAGCAACAATAACAAATAGTACACATGTCCAAGAAGCTCAATCTTAACTGTGATAAATGCAAAGATATTAACACATAGAAACATCATAACCAAATTGCCCATAGCCCAAGACTGATAATAGCAAAAAGAAAATGACTAATCAAGTTAAAGAGTAAAAAACGTTGAAATAATTCCTGACTTTTTATCAGTAGAAAAAAAAATGGAGGCTGAAAAGCAGTGGAATGGCATATTAAAAGTTCTTAAAGAAAAAAAGCAGTCAAACATTAAAACAGCACAATAAAAATCTTTAACATGAAAGAACACAACAAAGGAGAAAAGGAAGTACCAAAAAAGGCTGAACATATAAAAAATATCAACAATACATATATAAATCCAACCAAATCAATAGTTACATTAAATTTGAATCAACTATAAACTCCAGTCAAAAAGCAGAGATTATTAGACAGATAAAAAAGAAAAATCCAAGTATGTGCTACCCACAGCAGCATAACTTAGAGTCAAAGATACAAATAAGTTGGAAGTAAAGGATGGAAAAAGTTTCACCATGAAAACCATATTCATAACAAAGCTGGAACGTTTACACTACCAGACAAAATAGACCTTAATACAAGAAATATTACTAGAGGCAAAGAGAGATATTTAAAGGTATGAACACATGCTGAACTTACAGTAATTATAAATGTCTGTGCACCTAAAACCTAGCCACAAATATATATGAAATTAAAAAATGAGAGAATTGAAAATAAAAATAGGCTATTCAACAATTATAGTTGGGAATTTTAATAATTCTGTATCAGTAATGGATAGAACAACTAAACAGAAAATCAGTAAAGATATAAAAGATTTAAAAGACATCAACTAACTTGTCATAACTGATGTATCTATCTATCTATCTATCTATCTATCTATCTATCTATCATCTATCTATCTATGTATTGATCTGTTATGGAAAGTTGGCATATATATATCTATATATATCTCTATTTACATATATCTATTCACTCCACTTAACAGTAGCATAACACTAAGCCTTCAAAAACACATACAACATTCTCAAGGAGAGACCATATACAAGGCCATAAAACAAGTCAAAATAAGTTTAGAATAATTAAAGTCATATGTAGAATATTTTTCGGCCACAATAGAATCAGATTAGAAATTAAAAAAAGAAAGAAAGACATCTGTACCTTATCCCAAGTTATGGAAATTAAACCACACACTTCTAAATAAACCATGGGACAAAGAAGAAATAAAAAGCACAATTATAAAATATTTTAAATTGAGTTAAATTAAAAATAATGTGTCAGAAGATGGCAGCGTAGGAGGACGCTGGGGTCACCGTGTCCTGCTGATCACTTAGATTCCACCCACATCTGCCTAAATAACCCAGAAAATCACTAGAAGACTAGCAGAAAGGAGTCTCTGGAGCCAAGCATAGACAAGAGGTCCATGGAAGAGAGTAGGAAGGGCGGTGAGGCTGTGCGCACTACATGGACTGGCAGGAGGGACCATGGGCGGAGGGGCAGCCCGCTGGCAAAGCAGAGCCCCCAAGTCTGGCTTGCAAAAGTGGAGGCGCCAGATGGAGTGTGTTTGGACAGCAAGTGGGACTTAACATCTGGAAGGTTATAAGTTAACAGCTCTGCTCGGAGAGCAGGAGGGCTGGAGGACAACGGGAGGGAGAGTTGTTGAGCCCTGGATGACAGAGCTCAGCTTGGTGAGAAACAAAGGTGCTCGCCAGCGCCATCTCCCTCGCCCATCCCCCAGCCAAAATCCCAAAGGGAACCAGTTCCTGTCAGGGAAATGGCTTGCACCGTGCAAACACCCAACGCTGTGCTTCTGCAGATCCATCTCTCTGGCAGCAGGTCTGACTCCCTCCCAGTGCCGCAGAGCCTCTCCCAAAGTGGATCTCTGAAGGAAAAGCGAACTGACCCTGCCCCTCCCGACCCCATGCACCTTGCTGATCCACCCCAGCTAATATGCCAGATCCCCAGCACCACAAGCCTGGCACTGTGCAAGTAGCCCAGACAGGTCATGCCACCCCACAGTGAATCCCACCCCTAAGCAAGGGGAAGAGAAGGTACACACCAGTCTGACTGTGGCCCCAGCAGTGGGCTGGGGGCAGACATCAGGTCTCACTGCGGCCTGCCCACCAATGCAAGTTATTCAATACAGCACAGGGGAAGTGCCCTGCAGTTCTGCACCACTCCAGGGACTATCCAAAATGACAAAATGGAAGAATTCCCCTCAAAAGAATCTCCAGGAAATAACAACAGTTAATTAACTGATCAAAAAGGATTTAAACAATATAACAGAAAGAGAATTTAGAATAATAGTCATAAAATTAATCGCTGGGCTTGAAAACAGTATAAAGGACAGCAGATAATCTATTGCTACAGAGATCAAGGGACTAAGGAACAGTCAGGAGGAGCTACAAAACGCTATTAATGAGCTTCAAAATAAAATGGAGACGACCACAGTTCAGATTGAAGAGGCAGAGGAGAGAATAGGTGAACTAGAAGATAAAATTATGGAAAAAGAGGAAGCTGAGAAAAAGAGAGATAAAAAATCCAGGAGTATGAAGGGAAAATTAGAGAACTAAGTGATGCACTAAAGAGAAATAATCTACACATAATTGGTATCCCAAAGGAGGAAGAGAGAGGGAAAGGTGCTGAAGGTGTACTTGAAAAAATAATAGCTGAGAACTTCCCTGATCTGGGGAAGGAAAAAGGCATTGAAATCCAAGAGGCACAGAGAACTCCCTTCAGACGTAACTTGAATCAATCTTCTGCACAACATATCATGGTGAAACTGGCAAAATACAAGGATAAAGAGAAAATTCTGAAAGCAGCTAGAGGTAAACGTGCTCTAACATATAAAGGGAGACCAATAAGACTAGTGATGGATCTCTCTACTGAAACTTGGCAGGCCAGAAAGGAATGGCAGGAAATCTTCAATGTGATGAATGGAAAAAATATGCAGCCGAGAATCCTCTATCCAGAAAATCTGTCATTTATAATAGAAGGAGAGATAAAGGTCTTCCCAAACAAACAAAAACTGAAGGAATTCATCACCACTAAGCCAGCCCTACAAGAGATCCTAAGGGGGATCCTGTGAGACAAAGTACCAGAGACATCACTACAAGCATGAAACCTACACACATCACAATGACTCTAAACCCATATCTTTCTATAATAACACTGAATGTAAAAGGACTAAATGCGCCAATCAAAAGACATAGGGTATCAAAATGGGTAAAAAAACAAGACCCATCTATTTGCTGTCTACAAGAGACTCATTTTAGACCTGAGGACACCTTCAGATTGAGAGTGAGGGGATGGAGAACTATTTATCATGCCACTGGAAGTCAAAAGAAAGCTGGAGTAGCCATACTTATATCAGACAAACTAGACTTTAAATTAAAGGCTGTAACAAGAGATGAAGAAGGGCATTATATAATAATTACAGGGTGTATCCATCAGGAAGAACTAACAATTATAAATGTCTATGCGCTGAATACTGGAGCCCCCAAATATATAAAACAATTACTCACAAACATAAGCAACCTTATTGACAAGAATGTGGTAATTGCAGGGGACTTTAATACCCCACTTACAACAATGGATAGATCATCTAGACACATGGTCATTAAAGAAACAAGGGCCCTGAGTGATACATTGGATCAGATGGGCTTGACAGATGTATTTAGAACTCTGCATCCCAAAGCAACAGAATATAGTTTCTTCTCGAGTGCACATGGAACCTTCTCCAAGATAGATCACATACTGGGTCACAAAACAGCCCTTCATAAGTATACAAGAATTGAGATCATACCATGCATACTTTCGGACCACAATGCTATGAAGCTTGAAATCAACCACAGGAAAAAGTCTGGAAAACCTGCAAAAGCATGGAGGTTAAAGAACACCCTACTAAGGAATGAATGGGTCGACCAGGAAATTAGAAAAGAAATTAAAAAATATATGGAAAAAAACAAAAATGAAAATACAACAATCCAAACACTTTGGGATGCAGCAAAGGCAGTCCTGAGAGGAAAATACATTTCAATCCAGGCCTATCTCAAGAAACAAGAAAAATCCCAAATACAAAATCTAACAGCACACTTAAAGGAAATAGAAGCAGAACAACAAAGACAGCCTAAATCCAGCAGAAGAAGAGAAATAATAAAGATCAGAGCAGAAATAAACAACATAGAATCTAAAAATCTGTAGAGCAGATCAACGAAACCAAGAGTTGTTTTTTTGAAAAAATACACAAAATTGATAAACCTCTAGCCAGGCTTCTCAAAAGAAAAGGGAGATGACCCAAATAGATAAAATCATGAATGAAAATGGAATTATTACAACCAATCCCTTGGAAATACAAGCGATTATCAGGGAATACTATGAAAAATTATATGCCAACAAACTGGACAACCTGGAAGAAATGGACAAATTCCGAAACACCCACACACTTCCAAAACTCAAACAGGAGGAAATAGAAAGCTTGAACAGACCCATAACGAGTGAAGCAATTGAAGCAGTTATCAAAAATCTCCCAACAAATAAGAGTCCAGGACCAGATGGCTTCCCTGGGGAATTCTACCAGACATTTATTTTTTTTTTTCAAAAATTTTTTTTTTTAATTTTTTTTTTTTTCAACGTTTATTTATTTTTGGGACAGAGAGAGACAGAGCATGAACGGGGGAGGGGCAGAGAGAGAGGGAGACACAGAATCGGAAACAGGCTCCAGGCTCCGAGTCATCAGCCCAGAGCCTGACGCGGGGCTCGAACTCACGGACCGCGAGATCGTGACCTGGCTGAAGTCGGACGCTTAACCGACTGCGCCACCCAGGCGCCCCTCTACCAGACATTTAAAGCAGAATAATACCTATCTTTCTCAAGCTATTCCAAAAAATAGAAAGGGAAGGAAAACTTCCAGACTCATTCTATGAAGCCAGTATTACTTTGATTCCTAAACCAGAGACCCAGCAAAAAAAGAGAACTACAGGTCAATATCCCTGATGAATGTGGATGCAAAAATTCTCAATAAGATACTAACAAATCTAATTCAACAGTTTATAAAAAGAATTATTCACCATGATCAAGTGGGATTCATTCCTGGCATGCAGGGCTGGTTCAACATTTGCAAATCATTCAATGCGATACATCATATTAATAAAAGAAAAGATAAGAACCATATGATCCTGTCAATCGATGCAGAAAAAGCATTTGACAAAATTCAGTATCCTTTCTTAATAAAAACCCTTGAGAAAGTCAGGATAGAAGGAACATACTTAAAGATCATAAAAGCCATTTATAAAAAGCCCACAGCTAACATCATCCTCAATGGAGAAAAACTGAGAGCTTTTTCCCTGAGATCAGGAACACTCTCACCGCTGTTGTTTAACATAGTGTTGGAAGTTCTAGCATCAGCGATCAGACAACAAAAGGAAATCAAAGGCATCCAAATTGGCAAAGATGAAGTCAAGCTTTCACTTTCCGCAGATGACATGATATTATACATGGAAAATCCGATAGACTCCACCAAAAGTCTCCTAGAACTGATACATGAATTCAGCAAAGTTGCAGGATACAAAATCAATGTACAGAAATCAGTTGCATTCTTATACACTAATAATGAAGCAACAGAAAGACAAATAAAGAAACTGATCCCATTCACAATTGCACCAAGAAGCATAAAATACCTGGGAATAAATCTAACCAAAGATGTAAAAGATCTGTATGCTGAAAACTATAGAAAGTTATGAAAGAAATTGAAGAAGGTATAAAGGAATGGAAAAACATTCCGTGCTCATGGGTTGGAAGAATAAATATTGTTAAAATGTCAATACTACCCAGAGCTACCTACACATTCAATTCAATCCCAATCAAAATTGCACCAGCATTCTTCTCGAAACTAGAACAAGCAATCCTAAAATTCATATGGAACCACAAATAGCCCCGAATAGCCAAAGTAATTTTGAAGAAGACCAAAGCAGGAGGCATCACAATCCCAGACTTTACCTCTACTACAAAGTTGTACTCATCAAGACAGCATGGTATTGGCACAAAAACAGACACATAGATCAATGGAATAGAATAGAAACACCAGAACTAGACCCACAAAAAAATATGGCCAACTAATCTTTGACAAAGCAGGAAAGAATATCCAATGGAAATAAGACAGTCTCTTTCACAAATGGTGCTGGGAGAACTGGACAGCAACATGCAGAAGAATGGAACTAGACCGCTTTTTTACACCATTCACTAAAATAAACTCAAAATGGATAAAAGACCTGCATGTGAGACAGGAAACCATCAAAACCCTAGAGGAGAAAGCAGGAAAAGACCTCTCTGACCTCAGCCGCAGCAATTTCTTTCTTGACACATCCCCAAAGGCAAGGGAATTAAAAGCAAAAATGAACTATTAGGACCTCATGAAGATAAAAAAAAACAAAAAACAAAAAAACAAAACTTCTGCACTGCAAAGGAGACAATCAACAAAACTAAAAAGCAACCAACGTAATGGGAAAAGATATTTGCAAATGACATATTGGACAAAGGCCTAGCATCCAAAATCTATAAAGAGCTCACCAAACTCCACACCCAAAAAAATAATAACCCAGTGAAGAAATGGGCAGAAAACATGAATAGACACTTCTCTAACAAAGACATCCAGATGGCCAACAGGCACATGAAAAGATGCTCAACATCGCTCCTCATCAGGGAAATACAAATCAAAACCACACTCAGCTATCACCTCACGCCAGTCAGAGTAGCCAAATTGAACACATCAGGAGACTATAGATGCTGGTGAGGATGTGGAGAAACAGGAACCCTCTTGCACTGCTGGTGGGAATGCAAACTGATACAGCCACTCTGGAAAACAATGTGGAAGTTCCTCAAAAATAAAAAATAGACCTACCCTATGACCCAGCAGTAGCACTGATAGGAATTTACCCAAGGGATACAGGAGTGCTGATGCAGAGGGGCACTTGTACCCCAATGTTTATAGCAGCACTCTCAACAATAGCCAAATTGTGGAAAAACCCTAAATGTCCATCAACTGATGAATGGGTAAAGAAATTTTGGTTTATGTACACAATGGAGTACTACGTTGCAATGAGACAGAATGAAATATGGCCCTTTGTAGCAACGTGGATGAAACTGGAGAGTGTGATGCTAAGTGAAATAAGCCATACAGAGAAAGACAGATACAATATGTTTTCACTCTTATGTGGATCCTGAGAAACTTAACAGAAACCCATGGGGGAGGGGAAGGAGAAAAAAAAGAGGTTAGAGTGGGAGAGAGCCAAAGCATAAGAGACTCTTAAAAACTGAGAACAAACTGAGGGTTGATGGGGGTGGGAGGGCGGGGAGGGTAGGTGATGGGCATTGAAGAGGGCATCTTTTGGGATGAGCACTGGGTGTTGTATGGAAATCAATATGACAATAAATTTCATATATTAAAAAAATGTGTGAAATTTATGGAATTCAGCTAACATTGCTTAGAGGAAAATATGTACCTTTAACTTCTTTTTTTTAAATATGAAATTTATTGTCACATTGGTTTCCATACAACACCCAGTGGTCATCCCAACAGGTGCCCCCCTCATTGCCCATCACCCACTTTCCCCTCCCTCCCACCCGCCATCAACTCTCAGTTTATTCTCAGTTTTTAAGAGTCTCGTATGGTTTGCCTCCTTCCCTCTCTGTAATTTTTCCTCCTTACCCTCCCCCATGGTCTTCTGTTAAGTTTCTCAGGATCCACATAAGAGTGAAACCATATGGTATCTGTCTTTCTCTGTATGGCTTATTTCATTTAGCATAACACTCTCCAGTTCCAACCACGTTGCTACAAAAGGCCAAATTTCATTCTTTCTCATTGCCACATTGTATTCCATTGTGAATATAAGCCACAATTTCTTTACCCATTCATCAGTTGATGGGCATTTAGGTTCTTTCCATAATTTGGCTATTGTTGAAAGTGCTGCTGTAAACATTGGGGTACAAGTGCCCCTCTGCATCAGCACTCCTGTATCCCTTGGGTAAATTTCTAGCAGTGCTATTGCTGGGTCATAGGGTAGATCTATTTTTAATTTTTTGAGGAACCTCCACACTATTTTCCAGAGTGGCTGCACCAGTTTGCACCCCCACCAACAGTGCAATAGGGTTCCCATTTCTCCACATCCTCTCCGGTATCTATAGTCTCCTGACTTGTTCATTTTAGCCACTCTGACTGGCATGAGGTGATATCTCAATGTGGTTTTGAAAGACCCTGAATAGCCAAAGTAGTATTGAAGAATAAAACCATAGCAGGAGGCATCACAATCCCAGACTTTGGCCTCTACTACAAAGCTATAATCATCAAGGCAACATGGTATTGGCACAAACACAGACACATAGACCAATAGAATAGAATAAAGTCTCCAGAATTAGACCCACAAATGTATGGCCAATTAATCTTTGACAAAGCAGGAAAGAATATCCAATGGAAATAAGGCAGTCTCTTTCACAAATGGTGCTGGGAGAACTGGACAGCAACATGCAGAAGAATGAAACTAGACCACTTTCTTACACCATTCACAAAAATAAACTCAAAATGGATAAAGGACCTGCATGTGAGACAGGAAACCATCAAAACCCTAGAGGAGAAATCAGGAAAAAAACCTCTCTGACCTCAGCTGTAGCAATTTCTTACTTGACACATCCCCAAAGGCAAGGGAATTAAAAGCAAAAATGAACTATTGGGACCTCATGAAGATAAAACGCTTCTGCACAGCAAAAGAAACAATCAGCAAAACTAAAAGGCAACCAACGGAATGGGAAAAGAGATTTGCAAATGACATATTGGACAAAGGCGTAGTATCCAAAATCTATAAAGAGCTCACCAAACTCCACACCCGAAAAACAAATAATCCAGTGAAGAAATGGGTAGAAAACGTGAATAGACACTTGTCTAAAGAAGACATTCAGATGGCCAACAGGCACGTGAAAAGTTGCTCAATGTCACTCCTCATCAAGGAAATACAACTGTACCTTAAATTCTATAGTAGGAAAGTCAATAAATTAAGCTTCTACCTCAATGGAGACAAAGAAGAGAAAGTTAAATGCAAAGTCAGTATAAACAGTGAAATAATAAAGATCACTGCCAAAAGAGAAAATTGAAAAGAAAAACAGAATTTCATAAAACCAAAGTTTGATTCCTTTGCAAGATCATCAGATTCGATTTTCAGCTAAACTAGCCAAGAGAATAAAAGAGGCATGACATTAAAACCTCAAATCAGGAATGATTGAGGAGATATCACCATCAACCCTGCAGATATAAAAAGGATTACAGTGGAATATTTTTTCAATTTTTTTTTAAATTCTAGGTAGTTAACATATAGTGTAATATTGTTTTCAGGAGTAGAATTTAGTGATTCATCACTTACATATAACATCCAACGACAAGTACTGTCCTTAGTACCCATCACTGATTTAGCCCATCCCTCCACTGACTTCCCCTCCAGCAACCCTCAGTTGGTCTCTATAGTTAAGAGTCTCTTATGGTTTGCCTCTCTCTCTGTTTTTTATCTTATTTTTCTACCCTTCTTCTAGGTTCATCGTTTTGTGTCTTACATTCCACAGATGAGTGAAATCATGTCTCCATTCATGTCAATGCAAATGACAGGATTTCATTCTTTTTTGTGGCTGAGTAATGATCCATTGTATATATGTATTCCACCTCTTCTTTATAGATTCCTCAGTCGATGGAGATTTGGGCTCTTTCCATAATTTGGGTGTTGCTGATAATGCTGATATAATCATTGGGGTGCATGTAACTTTTTGAATCAGTGTTTTTTTTTTTTAATTTAAATAAAAGTCAGTTAACATACAGTGTAGTCTTGGCTTCAGGAGTAGAACCCAGCAACTTGTCTCTTACATGTAACACCCAGTGTTCATCCCAAAAGTGCCTTCCTTAATGCCCATCACTCATTTAACCCATCCCCCACACACCTCCCTCCGTCAACCCTTAGTTTGTTCTCTGTTGTAAAGAGTCTTATGTCTATTGTGCATATCTATCTATATCTATATCTATATCTATATCTATATCTATCTATATCATCTATATCTATATCATCTATATCTATATCATCTATATCTATATCTGTATCTATCTATATATATCATCTATATAAATATCATCAACATCATCAATATCATCTATATCTGTATTATCTATATCTATATAATCTATATATGCATATATAGATATGTACCACATCTTCTTTATTCATTTATCAGTCAATAAACATTTGGGCTCTTTCCATCATTTGGCTATTATTGATAGTGCTGCTGTAAACATTGGGGTACATATACCCCTTTGAATCTGTATTTTGTGTCCTTTGGGTAAATACATAGTAGTGCAATTGCTGGATCATAGGGTAGTTCTATTTTTAACTTTTTGAGTAACCTCCATACTGTTTTCTAGAGTGGCTACACCAGTTTTTTTCCCACCAACAGTGTGCAAATGTTCTCCTTTCTCCGCATTCTTACCAACACTTGTTGCTTCTTGTATTGTTAATTTTAGTCATTGTGACAGGGGTGATGTGGTACCTTATTGTGATTTTGATTTGTATTTCCTGGATGATGAGTGATGTTGAGCATCTTTTCATGTGTCCATTAGCCATCTGTATGTCTTCTTTGGTAAAAAGTCTATTCATGACTTCTGCCCATTTCTTAACTAGATTATTTGGGTTTTTTGGGTGTTGAGTTTGACAGGTTCTTTATAGATATTGAATACTAACCCATTATCAGATGTGTCACTTGCAAATACCTTCTCCCATTCCGTGGACTGCCTTTCAGTTTTTTGATTGTTTCCTTCACTGTGCAGAAGCTTTTTGTCTTGATGAGGTCCCAATAGTTCATTTTTCTTTGGTTTCCCTACCTCTGGTGGTGTGTCTAGTAAGAAGTTACTGTGGCCGCGTCAAAGAGATTGCTGCCTGTGGTCTCCTCTAGGATTTTGATAGTTTCCTGTTTCACATTTAGGTCTTTCACCCATTGGATTAATAATTGAATATAATGAATAATTTTATGCAAACAAATTAGACAAATGTGAGGGGAAAGGAAAATTACTAGAATGTAAAAAATTCCCCAAGCTGTTTAAATAAAAGATTTTTAAAAATCTAAATAGATATATCAAGTAAAAGACTTGAGTTAATTACTAAAATATTTCTCACAAAGAAAACTCCAGGTCTAGATGACTTTACTGTGAATTCTAGCATACATTTAAGGAAAAAAATAATACCATTTCAAAACAGACTCTCTCAGAAAATAGAGAAGGGAATATTTCCTAACTCCTTTTTGAAACTTGGATTATTTGATACAAAATCTAGGTACGTGTATCTCAAGAAAACTACAAAAATAACCCTTTATGAATAGAAATGTGAAAATTTTAAACAAAATATTAGTAAACACATATAGCAAGCAAAAAAATTATATCATAAACAAATGAAGTTTACCCCAATAATCTGAGGTTGGTTTAACATTAAAAGTATTAATGTATAATACTATATAAATAGATTAAAGAAAAACAAAAAAAGATGATTGTATCAGTAAATGAAGAAAAATCATTTTGACATCTAATACCCATTTATACTAAGAAACAAAACAAAACAAAAAAGTCTCAACAAATCATGGTCACATGAAAAGACTTTAGCATCATTAATCACTAGGAAAGTCAAAATAATTCTGTGATGAGGAACCACTACACATTCCATAAAATCTGACAGTGCCATGCATTGACAAGAATGTGCAGGAATTGAAATCCTTTTACATTATTGATGCAAGTATAAAATGGTTCAGCCACAAACAGTTGGACATTTTCTTCTAAATTAGAGAAATGCCTATCGTACCATCCTGTATTCCTTTTCATGATATCAGCCCAAACATGTCCATACAAAGAGTATATGCTAATGTTTGTAGCAGCATTTTCATAATAGTCAAAAGCTGTGAACAACCCAGATGTATTTCAACTACCAAAGGAATTAAATAAATATGTTTTACCATATGATAACATACTACCCAGCAAGGAAAAGGAACAAGTCATGAATACATTTGGCAACACGGATAAAACTCAAAACACTGTTAAATAGGAGAAGACAATTTATTTTGTGATTCCATTTATATGAAATTTCCAGTAAAGGCAAATTATAAACATAGAAAGCATATCTGTGGTTTGCTGGAGCTGGAGAGAGGCCCAGGACTAACTTCAAACCACCATCAAGGAATCCTTTTATGTAATGGAAGTTTTAAAGTTTTGAAAAAAATGGAAGTTGTTTTGGGGTAATTGTTTCACAATTGTATAAATTTAATATAACTTCAAATTGTACACTTGAATCAATTCTATGATTTATAAATTATGCCACAACAAAGTAAGGTAAATAAATAAAAATAGCAAATTAAAAGAAATCATTAGCAGGCTATTACTATATTCCATGAGAGGTAATGTTAATTTTGCTAGAATGGTAGAAGCAAAAGTGAAGGGAATTTGAACTATGCGAAATGTATTTTGGTTTGGACTTAAAAGGCCTTGGTAAAGGATAAAATATAAGGAAGAGGGTAAGAAAAGATCTGGAATTTTGATTTGGGCAACTGGCTGGATTGTGCTCTGGTTAGTGTGATTTGTTGAAATTATAAGCAGGTAGGAAAAAAAGTTTTGTTTTTGTTTTATAGTACTCATCATGCTAATTTTGAGTTTCCTATTTGATATCCACATGGAATTATCAAGCAGGAATTGGTCTTTAGATCAAGGCAGAATACAGGCCTGAAGATATGTTTTTTGGGGTAATCAATATATAGAGATATTAGATCAATAGGATTTGATAATATCACTCAGTGGGAGTGGATTTAAAGTATAGAACAAAGACCAAGTAAGAGACACAGTGATATTTGATGTAGGAGGAAGATAAAAGGATATCAAAAAGTGGAAATTAAAACAGGAAGAAAACATGGTGTCACAAAAAAATTAAAAATGAAAGTAACTCAACATGGAGGCAATTTTCCACTGCATTGAATCCTGCTGAAAAGGAGAGTAAGGTGACAGGCCAATGGTAACACCTGCAAAGAGAGTTTCAGTGGTGTGTTAAAGAATTGAGGAGAGAATGGGAAATACAGAGAAACAGAGACTACAGGCCACAACAATGAAAGGGGTTTACTGTGAAGCAGAGGAAGGAATGCGATAGTAACTAGAAGGCATGTGGAAACATGAATGAGCTTTTCTTTTCTTCCTTCCTTCCTCCTTTCTTTCTTTCTTTCTTTTTTTCTTTTCTTTTCTTTTCTTTTCTTTTCTTTTCTTTTCTTTCTATATTTTATTTTATTTTTTTTTTCAACGTTTATTTTATTTTTGGGACAGAGAGAGACAGAGCATGAACGGGGGAGGGGCAGAGAGAGAGGGAGAGAGACAGAGCATGAACAGGGGAGGGGCAGAGCGAGATCGTGACCTGGCTGAAGTCGGACGCTTAACCGACTGCGCCACCCAGGCGCCCCTCTTTCTATCTTTTAGAGAGAATTGTAAAGATTAGGCACTAAAGTATATTTGCATTTTTGTATAGCAAGTGAGGTACCATTCACGTGGGACTGAGATGAATTCTATATTTGGATGGTTGCCATCACAAGTTTGCATTAGGGAAAAGTAGGTCCTCTGAGATCAAGACAAAGGAGAGCAAAATGCCCCGAAGATGAAGTCTGTATAACTGTTGGCCCTGGGGACATCTCCAGGAAGCTTTGGCTCTAGAGGATTACTTCACAGGGAATTCTAGACTGGTGCTGCTCGTTTTAAATCTCTGGCTATACTGCTATGGTGGCCAGCATAGCATCTCTTAGACTAGGCTTTGGGTGAGTTGGGGAATAAACTGAGGCCCATATAGTGCTTTCTCTGAGGATACTTTCACAGAATGGAGGGGACTGTGGTTATGGAGAATTCATAGAGAAATCGTTAGAAGTCATGACTGAATGGATGTGGTGAAGGAGGTAGGATCCGTTAATCCCAGTATACTGTTTGATCTGGACTTTGAATTTGATGGCAGAAGTTTTCCTTGTGGAGAAAAGCTTATCATTTCCTATAGGACTAAATAGAACTTCATGGGGCACCTGGGTGGCTCAGTTAATTAAGCGCCTGACTCGGTTTCAGCTCAGGTCATGATTTCATGGTGAATTCTAGCCCCAGGTCAGGCTCAGTTCTGCCCTGAGTGTACAGAGTCTGCTTGGGATTCTCTCTCTCTCCCTCTCTCTCTGTCCCTCCCCTGCTTGTGGGCTCTATGTCTCTTTCTCTCTCTCTCTCAAAATTAAAAAAAAAAAAAAAGCTTAAAAACTAAAGGACTAAATGGAATTTCAAAGCCTAGTGTTTAGAGCACCTGGATTTAAGTTTTAGTTTTGGGATTCGAGTCACATTAATTAACGTCTCTGACTCTTGTTTTACTCATGCATACTGGCAACAGTACTTTTCCCATAAGGTTTTTTTGACCATTAAAAGAGGTAGTGTATGTAAAGAGTTAAAAACAGAGCCTAGAGCATAAATAAGCGTTCAATAAATATTAGAATTTTTTTATTATTAAAGAACTAAAATAATTTTAAATGTCTGCTCATTATACTTTGCATTGTCTCAGTTTTGGCAAGAATATTTTTTTCAGCAAGAATTATTTTTCCATTTCCTTTACATTTTTCATTAAAATAGAAATAACTATTCTAACTAGTCCATGGCTCCTACCAAGGACACATCAAGGGGTCATAACTATGCTTCAGCCTGCAGCTCAGACACTTTAATAAAGAGTATATTATGATCATTTCTGTCCTTCAGAGAATAGCTCTTCTACCTGGCTGCCTGGGTGGAAAAGAGCATTGAATTATAGTTCCATAGTGGATAGAAAAGACTCTTGTTGCCTACCTTCTCCTCCAGCTCCATCCCCAAATATGCTTCATAAGCCACAGAAGCTCCAGTCCTTTTGTTGTGTGGAAAGTTTAGGTTTGATCCTGTCCATGGTGTGTAACTAATATTGATAGAGAGAGTTAAGCTGTGTCCAGCTGGGGATACAAACTGAAATATTGACCCATCTGTAAAGCATGTCTTTGTTCAACCCTGGGCACACATTCCTCCCCTATTTCTGATCTTGTTTCTCATGTGTTCTTTGATAAGGAAAGAAGTTGCTCCTTTTGGTCCTCTGATTACAATGGCATGCCTAGCACTTAGTAGGCATTTGACAAATATGAAGTCATTAATCATAAATTAATTAAACATGAAAAGCTTTTCCTGAATTCTTTAGATCTTAAGGAATCAAGAATCTAGTTTGTAATCCTCATCTTGAATTCTGGAAGGACTGTGCTGGCCTTTGGGATTGAGCACCTCAGATGGTCAGTGTGGTGTTGCTTTTGGGGTTCTAGTCCCTCAGAATCACTTGTCCTTATTCTTCTCTTCTCTTACTGATTTTAACTACCCATGACTCCTACTAGTACATAATTCTTTCATATCTGATTTATCTAGGATCTACTTCCAATAAATTCTTTACAGTAAGCATTCATAATTAGGTGCAGAATCACTGAGCACAGATCCATAGGGTTCCCCATTGTGAGCACTGCAACAGCAATCACCTGCAAGCCACTGATTTTCAGTGTTGGGCTAAATTGGCTGAGGGATGGAGAGGTTTAGGTAATATAGAATTTGATAGGGGCGCCTGGGTGGCGCAGTCGGTTAAGCGTCCGACTTCAGCCAGGTCACGATCTCGCGGTCCGTGAGTTCGAGCCCCGCGTCAGGCTCTGGGCTGATGGCTCGGAGCCTGGAGCCTGTTTCCGATTCTGTGTCTCCCTCTCTCTCTGCCCCTCCCCCGTTCATGCTCTGTCTCTCTCTGTCCCAAAAATAAATAAAACGTTGAAAAAAAAAATTAAAAAAAAAAAAAAAGAATTTGATAAAAAAATATGAATGATATATGGGTAGGTAGATACATTTATCAGCACATAAATAGATTTCATGACTTCTAAATACTTTGAGAGATAATTTTCACAGTTAACTAAACATTAAAAAATTTATAGATAATAGATAAATATTGATTAGAGCTGCAATTTAATGAGTGTTTTTTCTTTGCCTGTTCTCATCCAAATGCCCTATCAATATTACCAGTGAATACTTTTAACTATCCCATGGTAGGTACTATTATTTTCATTTTCATTTTAAAGAGGTAAGGAATGCGTGCTCGCTTCGGCAGCACATATACTAAAGAGGTAAGGAATGAAGCACAGAGATTAAGTAACTTGTCCAAGGTCAAACCCAGGTTATCTATCTCCAGGGTTTTTTAGTTTTAAAACTATTTTCTTAGTTAAATTTCCAGAAAAGAGACAAAGAGAAAAATATATAATGAGACACAAGTTATGCAGTATATAGGTAAAAGACCCACAAAACCAAGTGGATCTAAGAGTTCTCAAGATGTCAGCCAGAATGTTGGGATCCTTTAAATCTGTATTCTGCTGGACCAATTTTCCAAATTCCAATAGAAATTTCTACAATGATGGAAATTTTCTGTGTCCATATGACACAGTTCAATGGCCACTAACCTTATGTAGTTATTGAACACTTGAAACATGGCTAGTACAACTAAGGTACTGATACTTAATTTAATTCAATGAATTTAAATGTAAATAGGCACAGATGTCTAGTGACTACAATATTAGATGGTGTAGAACTAAACTATTGACTTACAGGAAACTTGGAGTAACTCTATTCTATCTCTATTCATGCCCAAGCAACCAGAGCTCTTTGCCCCTTGCGCTTTGTCTAGTAACTTTTCTCCTTTTTGTGACCCCAGGTTCCTATTCCATTTTCTCTAATGTGAGTCTTGAGATGGGCTTCAATAATGTATGAATTCACTTAGTTTTTATACACAACTTTGTGCGCGTGTGTGTGTGTGTGTGTGTGTGTGTGTGTGTGTGAACATTCTTATTTGGGAGACTCTTTATGAGATTCTCATAGGGTTATAACTCAAAAAACATTAAGAGCCACTATAGTACTACTCTTTCTTTTAATTCTAAACTCTTATTAGTTGTGGCTACACTGGCCCAAAAAGTGATTAGTTCAGCTGCACATTTGGATATGTTTTCCTGAAGATAATAGCAAATAATTGAAATAGAAGAGAGCTGTGTGGCACCAAAATTTTCATATTGATCTTTGTCAATGCAAGTGCTAGGCATTAATGTCTAGAATAGCCCATAGATCCATGTAGGCTTTACTCAGAGTGGGAAATATAGTTACTGGTAACTCAAGGTGGAGTTTATAGAACAGCCACATAGAAATATGGGCAGAGAAGGAGAAGTCTTTATGGAGGCCCAGGGAAACTTAAGTCCAGTTGAATTTTTAACACCGGGAACAGTGACTTCACCAATCTGACCAATGTTTGAACTTTGTCTTTTGGGACTTCTCCATGTGTGGAATTAATTTCATTTCATTCATTTCATTTCTAGAAATTTTTTTAAATGTTTATTGATTTTTGAGAGAAAGAGAGAGAGAGAGAGAGAGAGAGAGAGAGTGGGGGAGGGGCAGAGAGAGAGGGAGACACAGAATCTGAAGCAGGCTCCAGGCTCTGAGCTGTCAGCACAGAGCCCGATGTGGGGCTCGAACTCACAAACCATGAAATTATGACCTGAGCTGAAGCCGGACACTTAACCAACTGAGCCACCCAGGCGCCCCTCATTCATTTCATTTTTTACCAAAGAAAAAAGTCCTGAGTAAATGAGACTGAATGGGAAGAGTTGAAAAGTTTCTGAAAAGGAGCTAAAGCAACTCTTCTTTGGCTTCTCTGAATATTAGTTTTCTACTTATTCCATAACACATTACCACAATGTAGTGGCTTATAATATAGGGAAAATTCTGTTCCATTGCCTTTCCAGCTTCTAGAGGCTACCCACATTTCTTGGCTCTTGGTCCCCTTCCTTCATCTTCACCAGTTGAGCTGAGTCTTTCTCATGCTGCTATCTCTCTGGTTCTCTGCAGCTGGGAAAATTTCTTGTTTTAAGGACTCATATGATTAGATGTGGCCTACTTTGGTAATCCAGGATAATCTCCACATCTTGAGATCCTTAACGTTAATAACATCTGTGAAGTCTCTTTTGCCATGCAAGCTAACATATTCACACATTTCAAGAATTAGGATGTGCACATCCTGGGAGATGCCTATTCTGTCTACCATAGTGGGTCTTTCTAAAGTTCTTTGGCAGCCAGAGTAACTTCTCCTTCCATCATCTGCTGCAAGCTCAGTCCTTTTAGTACCCACAGACTCCCAGGAATGCAGAAGGGCAGAGCTTTAAAGAGCACTTTAAAGGTACTTAAAGAGTACCTTTCATTCTCTGTCCCATATCATGCATGTAGAAAAATTAGGTCCCAAAGAGCATTATGTGTAAATTACAACAATTTAAGATCACAATTAAGATACACACACATATACACACATCTGCATGTCCGTGTTTATGAACAGCCATTAGGTCACATTTGTGCTTGCTAACATTACCTGTTTGGTTCATTACCCACGTGAATGTACAATATAAAATTCTTCCTTAGCAAAGAAGCAAGTCAGCTAACTCCTTGATGTTTCCAGATGAATTATATTCCTATTGGGTGCAGGTGTTGGTTGAAGTTTTTCTTTTCCTTTCTCCTAAGTATTTTAGCATATGATGATCACTAATAGGAATTATTGCCTCATGGAGTAGGACCATCAATTTCTGTATCAGACTGTGATACAGAATACTAATGTGATACTAATACATGAGTGTATTAGAATAATATTTAAGTCACTCCCTCTTATGGCTACCATCTCAATACTTATTGCTACTGATTCTAATTGAAGCTGTTTGACTTAATGAGTTCTTCTGTTTTTGTGCAGACCTTCGTTCCACTATGTCACTGTTCAACCAAACTATTCATAACCATCAGACCTTTACCCTGATTGGGATTCCAGGAATGCCAGAGAAAGACTTCTGGATGGCCTTGCCCCTCTGCCTTCTTTACAGTACCACATTCCTAGGTAATTTCATTATCCTTGTTGTCATAAAGGTTGAACGAAGTCTCCATGAACCCATGTATTATTTTCTGGCTATGCTAGCTGCCACTGACCTTAGCCTTTCATTATCTTCCATGCCCACCATGATAAGTGTTCACTTGTTTGACTGGCGCTCAGTAACCCTCGATGTCTGCATCACTCAGATGTTCTTTATCCACAACTTTGGAGGAGTGGAATCAGGTGTTCTGGTCGCCATGGCATTTGATCGCTTTGTGGCTATTCGCTTCCCTTTGCGGTATGCTACCATTCTCACTCATGGAGTCATCATCAAAATTGGAGCAGCAGTCCTGCTACGAAGTGTGAGTGTAGTGCTCCCTGTGCCTTTCCTCATCAAAAGGCTACCTTTCTGCCGCTCCAATGTCCTTTCCCACGCATACTGCCTCCATCAGGATGCCATGAGGCTTGCCTGTGCTGACACCCGTGTCAATAGCATCTATGGTCTGCTGGCTGTGATCTTCACCATTGTACTAGATGCCTTGATCCTTTTGATTTCTTACTTTCTAATCCTCCAGGAAGTACTGGGCATTGCTTCCAGAGAAGAGAGACTTAAGGCTCTTAATACCTGCTTCTCTCATATCTGTGCAGTACTGCTCTTCTATGTACCTCTCATTGGCATGACTCTGATTCACCGCTTTGGGAAGCATTTGTCACCAATAATACACACACTTATGGCCAATATCTACCTGCTGCTCCCTCCTCTGCTCAATCCTGTTGTGTACAGTGTTAGGACCAAGCAGATCCGGCAGCGGATTGTCCGAGCATTCTGTGGGAACAAGATTGGCCATTAATGGCATCTATGAGTTCTGTGCAAATGCAGTCAAGTCAGGGAAGGGTATCCAATGCGGTACTGTCCAATAAAATTTCCTGCAGTGATGGAAATCTCTGTTATTTAATGCATAACCACTAGCCACACATAGCTATTGAGCATTTGAAACTTTGATAGTACAACCAAGGAACTGAATTTGTTACTTTTATTTAATTTTAATTAATTGAAATATAAATGCAAATGGTCACATGTAGCTAGTAGCTACTGTATTGAACAGTACAAATATAATGAGTTATCATATGCCCTTGCATAATGGTTTTGATGAAAGCAATAATTTATCTTAAGTAACCTGATAAAAATATGCATTTTCCTTTCTTAAAATGGTATATAACAGCTTACCAACATTCTGAAAAGTTTTATTTCTTTAAGTAATCTCTATACCCCATGTGGGGCTTGAACTCACAACCCTGAGATCAAGAGTCACATGCTCTTCTGACTGAGCCAGCCAATCACTCCATAGCTTATGAACATTTATATAAAATAAATGTATAAATAAATAATACTAAATAAATTTACTATCGGTTTTAATAAACTTTTGCCAAATGGATAGAATCATGTAACAACCACTGACACCAAAATACAGAAAATTCACATCACTCTCCAAAATTCCCTCATGCCACCTCTTTGTCGTCAACCCCTCTATCCATACCCACTCACTCCTGGCAAGAACTGATTTATTCTCCATGCTTATAATTCTCCTTTCTCCAGGGTATCTTGGACCCTGCAGTATGTAGTCTCCCATGTCTGGCTTCTTAGCATAATGCATTTGAGATTCATTCATGTTGTAGTATGTATTTGTTGTTTCTTCCTTTTTATTGCTGAACACTATTCCATTATATGTCATTAACAATCTTTTAAAGAAAAATTCCCAGATTATTTTTGCTCCATTATAATCACTTTGGTATCCAACACTTAACATAGCACATTTCTGTTCTTTTGCTTTTTGTGTTTATTTATATGTTCTTTGAGTATTTTTTACAAATATAAGGTGTGTATGTGCAACAGATTGAAGCAAGAGAGAAAAATATTAAAATGAAAGTAACAAATGAGGAGTATGAGAGAATGGTGCCCTCAATGAACTGGAAGAATAGGAAACTGTACATATACTTTAAATTTTAATTTCATTTCCACTTCATTTTTGTCCAGAAAGCTTTTCTGACATGGCTGTAATTATGTTAAGAATTTCTCATACTGTACCATAACTTACTAATAGTATATCTTCCCTGCTATTCTGTACACTTCATAAGAACAGGGACCCTTTTAACTTCATTTAAGTCTATCCCAAGTACTTAATGTAGTTCAGAACATATATGATAGACGCTCAACATGTATTTTTTTAAAATTAACAAGTGAATGAAAACTGAACTTTATCAAGATTGATTCCATGCTTCCAAACCTCTTTGTCCCATTTAGTATTAGTAAGTCTCATTTGAAATTTCTAGAGCCATTCATTTTTGCTGACGGGAACCAGTGGAAAGGGATGGTGTTTACATATAAATATGAACATTACCTACCAAGTAACTTTATGGAGTTTCTTAATCTCTCTACATACTCATTGGGATCAATATCTTTCTTCAGTGTTCCCAATAAAGTTACAAGAATATGGACAGGAAAATGTTTCAAGGAGGATAAAAAGTAAATGATTATTAGATATGGTCAGAAGTATTAATTCACTGCCTACTATGCAGAGGTAGGATGAATAGATTGAGGACTGTGTTTTCAACCATATTTTCTGAAGATATAGTGGAAACAGTTGACTATAGAAGGCAGTATAGTATATAGGTTAATATTTGGAGTAAGACAGACATGGACTTAAATGCCAGCTCTGTAACTTGCTAGCTTTAAGATGGGTAAAGTTATTCAAAACCTCTCTGAGATTCAATTTCTTCATCTGTGAAACAACGGAAAATAATACTAAACACATAAGCTTGATGATGAATAAATACAATAATGTGTTTAAAGGGTTTAGTACGATTCTTGGCATGTATCATGAGTTCATCAAGTGCTAGTTTCATTATACTAAGAAGGGTAGGTGGGCTGCAGATGTGACTCAGTGAATAGGATGGCTTCTTAGGAGGGGCTCATGGGTAAGAGGAGGGACATGGGAATTGCCAGGGGGACAATGAGACCTATTAGGAAGAGTACATTTTGGACTAGAGAACAGAAGAAAGAATTTTTGCACGCTCTTAATCGTACTCTGACTCTCAGGGAGCCTCCCTGGCTGAAACTCTGTTGCCTAAGGCAGGGTGAGGAGGAATGATTGTAATTATTGGAACCAGGCAGTCAGTTTTAGAAGATATCCATTACTGTCAGCCCCCAGGGCCAGGACTTAACTTACAACCCCTGATGAATGGAGATTGCATGGGCCTGGGAGCAGAGTTTGAAGCTGTCAGGAAGAGGTGTCTGAGCTGTTGTAGAGGAACATATTCTTATGGGTCCCATAATTCTTGCTCCATCCAGTACACTCACTAATAAAGACAGCTCTCTGTTGCCTAATGACTCTACTGATTTTCCTATAAAGCCCCTACTCTTGGGAGCTTGTTTAGTCCTTGCTATGTGGTGGAACCGGAGAGAGGTTGGTGGTGTTTCCTGCTGATGTGAACAGGTAAGGAGAGTGCATAAATGAATAAGGGATGGGAGACAAATGGATTAAAGCATGAGGAATGCTAGGAGACAGAGGGAAGAGAGAAGTGCAATAAATGATAGGAACTACAAGTAAGCTGGAGTGAAGAAATGGAGGGGTGTACTGGAGCCTGGATAAAACTGAGATAGGGAGACAGAGGACAAGAGAAAAGAGGATAAACAGAAAAGGAGATAGGACTCAGAACTCTGCCTGTGGTCAAGACCATTAAGCTTACTAATTGAAGCTTTCTATTGTTCCAGATCCTACTTTACTAGCTACCATTGGGAGAAGAAAAACAGGAATACCCAAATTTTAAGGAACTCACATTCCGGTTAAAGGAGATGACATCTGCATATATAATTCTAATATCAGCCATGCCTCCTTACTGTATTAAGAATCAAATGAGGAGCACCCAGGTGTCTCAGTCAGTTGGGTGTCCAACTCTTGATTTTGGCTCAGGTCATGATCTACTGTTTGTGCTTTTGAGCCCCACATCAGGTTCTGCGCTGACAGTGCAGAGCCTGCTTGGGATTCTGTCTCTCTCCCTCTCTCAGTCCCTCTCAACCTCCTCTCTCTCTCTCAATATAAGTAAACTTAAAAAAAAATTAAAAGGAATAAAATGAAAGCTCCAAGCATGAAGTGGTGCAGAGATTTAGCAGCAGAGGGGAAGTTTCTGGTTAACAAAGCCTGGAGCTGTCAGGGAAGGTTCCACATTGTGGACAGAATAGATTTCAGTGTTGAAAAATGACCAGAAGGTTTGGGATTGGTAAATGACATGGACTGGTTTTACCATTACTGATGCCATGGATACATGGATTGGTTTTTACCATTACTGATGCAGGGATGTTGACCTTTGGGTCACTAAGTTACTGAATTGGGTGGATCTTATCCAAGTCAGTGAATCTAGGCTTTTGTATATGAATTGGTAGACACTGCTTTCTTTCTGGCCATTAGATGGGAAACTGAAAATAGAGAACTCTAACCTATTCTGGGTAGAGGGAAGTGCAGAGAAAACCTTGATTAATCAAGGCACTGAACTTTAATTCTATAACTAGTTCCAGAGTGTGTGAACTCACTGGATCTAGGGAGGAAGCCTTTACTCCCTGTCCACATATCTACATTCCACAGGAAACAAGTTCTCCAGCAGCAAAATGAGCCATAGTCTCCTCTCCTCCTACCCTCCTTTCCTCACATCATCCGGTGTCATCTTTTTGTCCTTTATTAGATACAATTCAAAGAATAGAAAATAACTGGTATCTGATTTATGGTAATCTTATCTCTCAGTTACTCTTCAATTCAAAAACTCCTCTCTACATACACCAGCACACAGAGATACACACAATATCAGTATATAAATATTTACACATATTCCTAAACATACATGGATGTCACAAGTATACTTCTTTAAATAAACCATGAGGACATTGTTCTCTCTTTTACTGATTTCTCATCTCTAACACTCCTCTAAATTATTTATATGTATATACAACAGAGTATAAACAATTCTTATATTTTAAAAGAAGAAAATCATACTGCCCAACTGTTCAACTTCTCTCATGAGCTTAGCTTCTAGAAATGGTTTATGGTTTAATGAAAAATGATAGAATTTAGAGTTAGTAAATCTGTTTTGAATTTTGAATCAGTACATATTTTACCTTTGATACACTATTTTATCTTGCCAGTTTGATTTCCTTTCTTTAAAATAGGAGAAAAACATCTATATCCATTTTCCTGGGCTTATATAAAATTATATACAAGATGGATAATAAATGTTGACATATACAAAGGATCATAATTCTCCTTTTCTCTTAACCTAGTCTCCTTCTTCCAGTCAGTGAGAGGATATTTTCCCTGGTGTCTAGGGAAATGATTTCCCTCTGGCTCATCCTTCCATCAAAACTTCCAGGCTCAATTTATATTTCTCTTATCTAGTGTTTATCCATATCTCTATCATCTGTAATTTTTTTATCTACCCATTAATACATCTAATTAAATTAAATTATTTGAATCTTTACCACGTACCAATCACCAAGCTTTTCTCTAGAGAAAATAAAAAGATGAATACATATGTTTTATATTCCCAGAGAGCCAGCATTCTAGAGGAAGAAATAAATGTGATTAAGAAATAGACTTTTAGTGCTATAAAAACCACATGTAAAGTACTATTGAAGAAGAGTCAACAGATTGAGTGATTTGGTGTTGCAGAGAGTTTCTTGGATGGTTATCATGGAAGAAAGTCACTCTTTTTTTTTAATGTTTAACAGTGGCGTTTTAGGTAAATGATTGAAAGCATTTAACATTAAATTCAATTTACTTCACATTGTTGTTTGCAAATACATTATTAGCAATTCTTAAATATTTCAAATCAACCAACTTAAGTACAGAAGGCCTGCTTGAAAGGAGCCTGGGACTCAAGTCCAGATCCCTAACCTCTCTTGCCATGAGTCACACTATGATACTTCTGACTGGATCAGGAAGGGTCCTGCACCTCTCAACCTTGAAGTTCCCTCATATGAATTCACCAGTGATGACACAGTGATTGTTGGTTAGAGAATCACTTTTAATGTGTGTGTTCATCAGGTTGAGAAGAATAAAACAGAAATATCATAGCCTTCTGCTTTCCTATCTGGCTACTCTCCTCTTGTGTCCCCATGTGGTAATAACTCTTCAATAATATTGTGCCTTGGCTTCTCACACTATTCATTCCTCTGAGTTGAGTGAGTTTTGAATGCAAAAAATATTCTTTATTCATTTCTGTTTCCCTGGCCATCAGCAGTAACTGACATTGAAATAGTCATTTAGAGTCTAAATGGTTGACATGATACAACAAGTTTGTAATCTATATCTCATTTGGCATTAGTTTTCCTAATTCTTAATGTTTTTTTCCAAACATGTATAATATAACAATATTAAATATTATACCAGAAAAAGAAATTCATCTTTTTTTTTTCCTTTGGAGTAACAAGTGATTATTTCTATCAATATCTTCAGTAGACTGGAGGAGGGGGAGAAAATAAGGAACAACCTCTTATATTTATGTTTATGTAACAACTCACAGGGCCTGATACTAGCAAATTTCTTGCATCCACTCAGATACAAGACAGAAAACCTAGATTACTGAAAAATAACAATACTTATGGCTGGCCAGATCCACACAACACCTGAAATGAGTATATTATTCTTTGTTAGCTCTTTGGTTTTTGTTTTGTTTTGTTTTGTTTTGTTTTTGTTTTTTTGGAATTTACCATCTTTCTTTTTTGAGTTCATTCATTTATTTTGAGAGAAAGAATGCAAGTGGGTGAGGATCAGAGAAAGAGGAGAGAAGAAAGAACTCCAAGCAGGCTCCACATGGTTAGTGCAGAGTCCAATGTGGGGCTCGAACTCATGAACTGTGAGCTCCTGACCTGAGTCAAAGTCCAATGCTTAACTGGCTGATCCACCCAGGCGTCCCTGTTAGCTCTTTGTTGATGACTAAATACTCTAGGTACAAATTTTAAAATCAGCAATGATGACACCAGCAATGATGATATCAGTGAACACACCCTAAATAGAATTGCAACAGTCATCTTAAATATGACACCATCTCTGTTTTCTATACAGCTGCCATTCTATGCACTTTCTCACTCAGTGAACTACTTTATATTCCAATTTGTGATGTCACTTCAGTTTTCCATGTCTCAGAGTGATTCCCGTTTAGTTATTAATCTCCACTTCCATCCCATTAATGCTTTTTACAAAGGCATTCATCACATGTTGCTGAGTGCTTCCCATGACTTATTTTTAGTTTATTTATTTTGAGAGAGAGAGAGAGAGAGAGAGAGAGAGAGAGAGAGAGAGAGAGAATGGGGGAGGGGCAGAGAAAGGGAGAGAGATAATCCTAAGCAGGCTACAAACTGTGAGCACACAGCTCAATATGGGGCTCCATCTCATAAACTGTGAGATCATGACCTGAGCCAAAATGAAGAGTTAAATGCTTAACCAACTGAGCCACCCAGGTGTCCTTTCTCATGACTTTTATATGGATGTTTTGTCTACGCGTACCTGCTATATCTAGATTAGGACACCTGAAATCATGTATTCCAGAATACTGTTTGGAATTTTCACAGGATTCATTAGAGCAGTCTACTCACAATGACTTGGTTCGGAGTCACATGCTAACTATCCATGGGAAGGAGTAGAAACAAGTATCCCAAGGTGTAAGATGGAGAAAAGGAGGATAAGACCTACTTATTTCAATACCCTGGAAAAGTATGCAGAGATACAGAATTAGAACATAAGATAAATCCAAGTTCCATATATATATGGAGTGGGAAGGGACAAATTATAGAAACCATCCCACTGTAGGAAAAGGAACAAAGAAACCCAGATACCAAAAGGAGACTTCTAATAGAGTCTACTAGAAGAGGCTGGCTAATAGAGGTACAAGGATACCTTTGGATACAATATCCCAGACCAGCTTCCAGCAAGAAAATCATGGAGTATGCCATCACAGGTGCCCAGTGATGCCAAGGCTCTTGTGTGCTTGTCTACTATTTCTTGAGCAACTATACTGCTTGGGCACTTAATGCAAAGACCCATCAGTTGTCACTATGTTGGTGTGTGTGCTTGTGTATGACATAAGCCTATATGCATTTCCCACTTCCAGCTTTAGGACTAGTCTGAGCAGTAGGGTGGGGATGAGCCTAGAGAGACTGATGGTTATAACTGGGAGAAGACAGAGGAAGAAAACTGGGGCCAGTTTCTGACAAGACAAAGTCAATATACTGTAGAATTATGCAATAGGTGCCATATTTAGATGGAGGATTTTGAATACAGAAAAACAACTGTGTAATTTGGGAACAGTTTATACTAGAGAACTTGAAAAAAGGACCAATAGGACAAACACTACGATTGTTATTTCTCTTTTCAGGGTGTGTTCTCAACCCACCATGGTGATTTTCAATAACACTACATCATCTTCCTCAAACTTCCTACTCACTGCATTTCCTGGTTTGGAACTTGCACATGTCTGGATCTCTATTCCTGTCTGCTGTCTCTATGCCATTGCCCTCTTGGGAAACAGCACGATTCTGTTTGTCATCATTGTTGAGAGGAGTCTTCACAAGCCCATGTACTATTTCCTCGCCATGCTGTCAGCTGTTGATCTATGTCTGACCATCTCAACCCTTCCCACTGTTCTTGGGGTTCTCTGGTTTCATGCCCGGGAGATTAGCTTGAAAGCTTGCCTCATTCAAATGTTCTTTGTACATGGCTTCTCCTTCCTGGAGTCTTCAGTGCTGGTAGCCATGGCCTTTGACCGCTTCATGGCTATCTGTAACCCGCTGAAGTATGCTATTGTCTTCACAGACATGATAATCTTGGTGATTGGACTGGTCATCTGCATACGGCAAGTAATTTTAATCTTTCCCATGATTCTAGCCTTGACGAGAGTATCTTTTCACAGAGGCCAAGAGCTTTCCCACCCATTTTGCTATCATCCAGATATGATTAAATACACATATTCCAACCCCTGGATCAGCAATTTTTTGGGCATGTTTCTTCAGCTCTACCTGACTGGCACTGACTTACTGTTCATTCTTTTCTCCTACGTTCTGATTCTCCGAACCGTCTTGAGTATCGTGGCCCCTAAGAAACAACAAAAAGCTCTCAGCACTTGTGTCTGTCACATCTGTGCTGTCACTGTTTTCTATGTGCCAATGATCAGCCTGTCCTTTACACACCGCCTTTTCAGCTCCACCCCAAAAGTGGTCTGTAGCATTTTGGCCAATGTTTATTTGTTCTTACCACCTGTACTGAACCCTGTCATTTACAGCTTGAAGACCAGGACCATCCGCCAGGCTATGTTCCAACTGCTCCACTTTAAGGGTTCACAGGGCCCCAGTGTGAGGAGTCATAGAGGACCCTGGGGTTGAAGTAGAGAGAAGTTATATTTGAGCAATAAAAGGATCTAGGTCTGTGCCACCAGGCATTTTAGTTACTGAAGCAGTTTCACTTAAATCATAGGAGCAGAAAGAGAATACTTTTCCCCTAAGCTTATCAAAAGTTAAAAAAAAAAAAACTACCATTCAAAACCAAATTAATTGTGTATATGTCCCTCAAACATTTAAAATAATTATATGGAACTCCTGTGCACATTAAAAGCACAATAATATCATTTTATTCTGGTTGAACAATTTAATTATCTGCCTAAAAACGGTAATTCTTAGACCAAAAATTAATATATATAATTTTATGTCTGTGTTCAGCTGCCAAAAAGTCATTTATTTCTGTGGTAAGATTTCCCAGGGGGCATCAGAGATTTTTTTTTTTTCCCTTGAGGTGGTAAGTGAAAGAGTTACGTGTGTGCAAAAACACGCACATTGCAAGTTGTAATTTAAAACTCTAGGAAACTCTTACACACTGATTTCAGTTCCTAAAGTCACTTCTAGGGAGCCCCGTCTCCTTGCAGATGCACTCCCTGAACCTCTATCTTTTCTTGAATCCTTTATCTCCTCAGCAAACGTGAAATTGTCACTGAACTAATTGCTATTTGTTATACCTCCAATGAGTCCAATATCTAAAGTTACATATCACTCTTCATTATTTTTCCCATTGCCTAGATATTCTAATACAGTTCTGATTCTCACTCTGAAGCACCTCTTCTGTGTCTGCTGGGCTTCAGGACAGTACTTTTTTTCTATTTGCCCTTGTTTCATGGGTGGTTAAGTTTTTACCTAGTTGTTGGGCTCCTGGACCTTTTGGTGTACTTGTCATTGTAGAATTGCACAGTGACTTTGATGCTTAGTAGGAAATCTTTAGAATACCTTGCTTAACAATACTTATTTGGTCAAGAGGTAACCTGGGGTGCTTGGGTGGCTCAGTCAGTGAAGCACCAGACTTCAGCTCAGGTCATGAACTCACAGTTGGTGAATTCGAGCCCTGTGTCCAGCTCTGTGCTGACAGCTCAGAGCCTGGAGCCTACTTTGGATTCTGTGTCTCCCTCTCTCTTTGTTCCTCCACTACTTTCACTCTGTCTCTTCTCTCTCAAAAATAAATAAAGATTAACAATAATAATAATAACAATAACAACAACAACAACAATAATAATAGTAATAACAAAAGAGAAGGAACCTCACTATAGAGTTGATGGGATGTTGGGGGAATTCTCCTAAGTTTTTTTTGTTTTTGTTTTTGTTTTTTGGTTTTTTACATACAAAGTTATGAAACTCTCTTCCACTCAGGATAATTCATGTCTGAGTACAGGAGACCAAGCAGAAATTCTGATCTGAGCCACCTGTCTCCTCTCCTTACATCACCTTCCTACTCCTGGCAGACAAGGAATACCGCTTCCAAACTCTTGTGTGTTTGCCTTGGCTTTCTGTTCTGCTCAAACACTGACAATTTTGTGACTGCTTTGCCCAAACCAAGAGACACCAGTCTCTGATCCTGGAATCAACCTGTGGCAGAGTAGACATGCCAGAGCACACCCTACTCTAACTATCCAGACTTTTCCTCATCAGTTCTTACAAATACCAATGGCTCCTTAATTGCTTCCTTACAGACCTTTCTAAAAGTTTTTGTTCTTAGATCCCCAACTCCATTTACAATTCCTGAATTTTATAACATCTGGAAAAACACTTTAAAATTTTTTTCCTAAGTTTGGAGCCAAAACTTATTGGCAGCAAAAGCTAGCATAAACAGGTATGAATGTATTTATGGTCATTATTTATTCTACATTGAGTGAATATCTACACATTTCACCTCAGAAATATAGCTGTGCTTGAATACAGGGTAATGCCTCCAGGGTTGTAGAGATGTTTAGAGTATAAGAAATTCTGAATTTCAAGAGTTTTAGGTAAACAATTGTAGAAATGTGCAAGCATTCTTCCAGTTTTATGATGGCCAATATTTAAGGCAGTCTACTGCATGTCTGTTAATCTTTTATTATTCCAAATGTGCTTTTCATATCTGGCTTAAAATGTAACTCACCTGCTCAATACCAAAAACACTTTTATCAGTGTTTTTTATTCCCCATAGCAGTTGTTAATAGGACATGAATGTGTTTTGTTGTTACTTCAAAGGATGTGTTTAATAATTTGGGGATTGTTCTAATTATATCTTGTATGTATGTAAGTACATATAATTATACACACATATGTGTACTATATACAATTAAAATTTTGTGATTAAAAAGGTAACAAAAATCACCCGCAATCCTACTAATGAGGAATTTTATGATATATAACTATCTTTTTTTAATAAGCCAACATATGTGTACATACAGATACATTTATTAACTAGGATAGTAGTGTATACTCAGATGTATATCCTATTTGCTTGAAATTATTTATCATTTTCTGTTAATCATATATTACATTTTTATATTAGACTTTACTTCCCCTAGGAAGCTCTCTCATTTGATTCTCCACTATAATGGTCAAGTTACCAGTCTTTTATTCTTTTATTTGCTTTCTTATATGTGTGCTTAAACTTATCATACTTTACTCCGTGGATTTAAATTTTTATTTACTGTTCTCCCCACCACCAGACTGTAAACCCCTTGATAGCATAAATGTAAGTTTCATTTAATCCTTATCATCTAATACAGTGCTTAACAAATGCCACTTAGGCCACTTAGTTGTTGATTCTGTGTTGCATAGGTGAATAATACTTAATATTATTTGTGTATCATGGTTTATGTTTAACATTTCAGTAGTTTACAGTATTTTTATCATAGACAATAATCCTTGATATATATTAGAAATAAATATTTGATCACCCCTCTGATTGTGTTCTTCTATTCCTAGAATGTGAATTATTAAATTTATAAGGAGATAAAATAATAGTTGGTCTGCTGTAGTGCATGAGGTTGTAGGCTCTGGAAATGGGTTTAGATTTAAGCTCCTAACACTTTATAGTTCTGTATTTTTGGAAAACTTGTTTAACTTCTCAAAGCTTTAGCTTCTAAATCCACAAAACAGGAGGAATTAATAAAATCTACCTTCCCATGTTCTTACAAAAGTTATTTGTGTTAATACAAGTAAGTATATAACCCAGTGTTTGGTGCCTGGTGAACACTGAATTATACCGTATGTTAACTAACTGGAATTTAAATAAAAACTTGAAAAAAAATATTTGTACTTAATTCCCAGTTTACTTTAGTTTATTTTTGTGTGTAATAAAGGATCACACACAATTATGGTTTTTTAAATAGGTTGTAATTTTTTCTACCACTATTATTTGAATAACCTATTTTCAATAAGGTTCTGATATTCCTTAATTATATATTACTTTCATATCATTTAGAGTATGTCGAAGTGTTTATTCTTTCGTTGTCCTTCCCATTGATTTGTTGAGCAAACTACATGCAATTTTATAGCTGTTTAATAAATGTTGCTATCATATGAAACTTTATTATACTTTCTATTTGTTCTTATCTTATATTTTCCAGTTGACATTTGTAAAACTTTTTTTAGAATTATTTTGCTACACTCTCAGTGAAATGTTCCTGGAAGCTTGATTGGAAATACATTGAGCCTATATTATAATTGAGGAAAACAGATGTTAGCCTATTCACTCTTATGATCCAGATAAACATTATTGACATGTTATGACTTGAGCAGTTTCTGTTTTGTAAAGATCTGAGTTTCTTATTTGAGGGCAAATACTAAAAAAATGGAGGATAATATTCTTCTTGTTTCTTTCATGACAACCTGTTTACTTTTTCTTGTGGCTAAACAGGACATGAACTATTTTTCAGGGCAACTTCTTTGACTTAAAATTTATAGTTACATCTTATTCATTTGGCAATAGTGTTTCTATCATTCTAGATGTTCTGTGTGCTTACAATTTATCATCATATTCTGACTGTTCAAAGGTTTGTGTGTGTGTGTGTGTGTGTGT
Organism: Lynx canadensis; assembly: GCF_007474595.2. Lineage (NCBI taxonomy): Eukaryota > Metazoa > Chordata > Mammalia > Carnivora > Felidae > Lynx > Lynx canadensis. The sequence goes on from NC_044312.2 coordinate 61,035,564, forward strand.
GTGTGTGCATGTGTGCTTCTTTTCTCAAAGTTAAGAAATGTGTCAGACTGCTATCCAGATGTCATTATATACAGCGTACAAGTCTGGAGATATGATAATAAATTTAATGTATACAGTTTCTTTAAGGAAACAAAATTGAAGTAAGACAGACAGGTGAATTAATAACATAACTGAAAACAACCTGGGAGGAAGCCCAAAAGTTTGTCCCTCCCTTTCTTGGTTAAACTATGGGCATCCAGAATGGGTCAGCTTTTGAGCAATAAGAACTCAGTTAAACTCACCTGGGGACATAAAATATATAAGAATATTTATTCAACAGAGAACATCTTGTTCAAAATGGTTCTTTGGAACAAACAATACTAAATATTTGTGAGTTCAACTGAGATAATGAAACATTGAAATTGATTACCAATCATTTTTTCCCAATCCATAGTACAGACTTTTTAAGAGTTTTGGTTGACTTATTCTAAAATTTATGTTTTATACTTTGTCTACTATGAAGTACTCACAAATAACAGATGAATAGGAAACAGATGAATTTTACAGAACGTATACTGAGATAGCCAATCTACTTTAGTTGGCTATTTATCTTTTTTTTTTAATGTTTATTCATTTTTGAGAGAGTGTATGCATGTGCATGAGCGGGGGAGGGGCAAAGAGAGAGGGAGAGAGAATCCCAAGCAGGATTTGTGCTGTCAGCACAGAGCCAAAGACGGGCTCCATCTCATGAACCATGAGATCATGACCTGAGCCAAAATCAAGGGTTGAATGCTTAACCAACTGGGCCACTGAGGTTCCCCTGGGCCACTTATCTTTTCAAAAAATGGAATCATATATGTATGAATATGATTTTATATTGCTTAACATATGATCATATTTTCTGCCAGTTTAAAATTATTTCTAACTTGTTTAGTGTAATTGAATATATCATAGGTCAAAATACCAAGTGCCTAAACAAGCATGAGAGCCATTATTTTAAAGTAGTTAAGAATATCAATGTTTTAAAAATTACTGAACTACTAGCTTTCCTATCTCCTACTACTAGCAGCATACTCTCTCATTCTCCTTTTAATAACTATAATTTCTTGTAGCCTTGTTGTAATATAGAGAAAAAATCTGATCTGTCTTAAAGGATGTTGTGAGAGAGTTTATTCTCATATTTCCAGGCTATGAAAGCTCTAACATTAAAAACAATCACTGGTTGTCCCTATTTGATTACTAAGGAAAGAGCAAAGGGAGAAAAATTTTAACCAATTTGGACTTAACAATACACTTCTTTCCTTAAGTGGGAAATCAAGGATTTGCATTGAATTGACTGAAGAACCCTCAACAAATACATGTCTGAAGGCTGCCTGAAGGAAAATCCAATTGGATTGGCATATCACCTTTTAACTTCCAACTCCTTTTGTATTTATTTTCTAAAATTTTTTAATGTTTTTATTTGTTTGAGAGAGAGAGAGAGAGCACACAAGCAGGGGAGGAGCAGAGAGACAGGGAGACACAGAATCCGAAACAGGCTCCAGGCTCTGAGCTGTCAACACAGAGCCCGACGCGGGGCTCAAACTTGTGAACTGTGAGAGTGAACTGTGAGCTAAAGTCAGACGTTTAACTGACTGAGCCACCCAGGTGCCCCAGTATTCATTTTCCATAAGGGGGCACAAGCTCTACTTCTATGTGTATTTACCCTTGTGCAGTAAACAGTGTAACTAAAATTCCAAAGCAGTATATTGATTCATGATTTTACTAGTATTGTAAAACTATTCCATACTCACCTGTCAATGCCCACATCAGTCCTAGGCTCACAGACCTCAGTGCCCAGCCCACATGTTGTAGTGATTATAAGGATGATTAATGGAGATAACAATAAACATCTATAATACTTTGCTTAGAGATATATTATTTAATTCTCCACTCTTGGTTGACCTTGCCTTACTTTGCCCCATACCTTTATTTTAGACATAATTTCCCCCAAACCTTCTCACGAATTTGCCGCGTCTTCACACAGTATACAATGGGATTCATCAGAAGTGGTACTAGTAAGAAAATGTCTGCAATGAGGATCATGGCCACTGGGGACTTGTGCTTGCCAAAACAGTGCATGGAGGCCAAAGCAATGATGGGCACATAGAAGATGAGCACAGCACAGATGTGGGAGACACAGGTGTTGAGAGCCTTGAGCCGCTCCTTATGGGATCCAATTCCCATCAACGTCTTCAGGATGAATATGTAGGACACAACAATGAATACACTGTCTGACATCATACAGAGGGCAACAAAGAAACCATAGAAAAAGTTGACTGTGTTGTCAGAGCAGGCCAGCTTCATGACATCCTGGTGTAGACAATAAGAGTGAGAAAGTAGGCTTTTCCTACAATATGTCAATTTTTTGAGAGTGAAAGGGAATGGGAGCACTAAGAGCATGCTTTTAATTAGAAACACCAGGCCCATTTTGGCAACTCTGGCATTGGTGAGGATAGAGCTATATCTCAGAGGGTGACGTATGGCCAAAAAGCGGTCAAAAGACATGGCCAGGAGAACTGAGGACTCCATATCTGTAAATCCGTGGATAAAGAATTCTTGAGCAAAGCAGGCATTTGGGGAAATTCCTGTAGCATTGAAAACAAATATCCTCAGCATAGTGGGGAGGGATGAGAGGGAGAGGCCCAGGTCAGAGACAGCCAACCCAGAAAGGAAATAGTACATGGGTGCATGGAGTGAGGACTCTGTCCTGATCACAAAGAGGATGGTGCAGTTGCCAAAGATGGCCACCAGGTACATGAAGCAGATGGGGACAGAGATCCAAGCATGAATATGTTCCAGTCCTGGGATTCCAATCAGGAAGAAGGTGGCGATCTCAATGTTAGAGGAATTGATACTGTGCATGATGAATCAGATGGAAAGTGTTTATTCCCAGATCTGAAATGACACCTTTAACATAAATGACATTTTCAGCACAAAAACACTCCTTTCAGCACTTTCCTCTGAGACATAAAGAAAATACAGTTTTGAAAGACTCATATCCTGGAATAAAAGAATGAAGTATTTCTTCTGAACAAACTATTAGTAATAGAGTCAGATAATGTTAACTGACAAGGAGAACCAGGAATATAGGAACTATCTTTACCAATCACATTTCTCCATAAAGTCTTCAGAAAAGCTACTCACATAAAGAGCAGTGACCTGCAAATAAATTCCCCCCTTTTCTATTAGGATATTCCCCTTCCCATCCCAATCTAATGAAAAATTTTATACAGTTATGCTGAACCATAGGATAATTATTTTAGTTTGGTCCAGAGTAAGCCTAGAATTAAATAAACAAACAAAAAACAAAACAAAACAAAACAAAAACCCAAAAAATAAAAAACAACCCTCCCCCCCCCACACACAAACAAAAAGAAAAAAAAAACAGGAACCTGGAGAAAGTAGATTTAAGAGAGTGGATACTAAGTGGTTTCTCTAATTTCTATAGACTTTTGCTCCAAATATGTTTTAGGCAAGGGCTTGAGCTTCTAAAGCTGATCTTACTCACAAGCTCTCCACAGGAAGAAGTACAAAGAAAGGACAGAAAATAGGTGATGTGCACTTGACTGTTAACCCTCTCTTATATAGTATAGTGAAAAATCCCATTTTCTTATATAGAGCAGATAGAATGTTCTTTAACATGATTAATCCATATCAGTACTCTCCATCCATGAGCATGGGAGGAGAGAGAGATTCTTAGGCTTGCTTTATAGTCCAACATATGCTCTCATAAATACAAAGTGACTTAGCCAATTGGACTATAGGCCAGCCATGGTGAGTGGCAAAGTGGTAGACATGTTGGTGATGAGGAAGACTGGTATTCTCTGAATCCTTTTTTTTTTTTTCTGACACCATAAGATAAATAGATGCTCTACAACTATGTTTGTTTTTTGTTTTTATACACAACTGAGCTTACTATGTTCCTTTAAGTGTTTTCTCTTTCTTTATGGAATTAAGTTACTGGGGACAGTGGGGTTCCAAGATACATAGAGCATGTTGGTTTTTACCCCTTTCCTAGAGAAGTGAGAGTTTAATTGAGAAGCTTGGGGAGGGAAGATGGCGGCGTAGGAGGACGCTGGGCTCACCGCGCGTCCTGCTGATCACTTAGATTCCACCTACACCTGCCTAAATAACCCAGAAAACCACCAGAGGATTAGCAGAACGTAGTCTCCGGAGCCAAGCGCAGACGAGAGGCCCACGGAACAGGGTAGGAAGGGCAGCGAGGCGGTGCACGCTCCACGGACTGGCGGGAGGGAGCCGGGGTGGAGGGGCTGCTCGCCGGCCAAGCAGAGCCCCCGAGTCTGGCTGGCAGAAGCAGAGGGGCCTGACGGACTGTGTTCCAACAGCAAGCGCGACTTAGCTCCTGGGAGGTCATAAGTTAACAGCTCTGCTCGGAAAGCGGGAAGGCTGGAGGACAAAGGGAGGGAGAGCTGCTGAGCCCCCGGATGACAGAGCTCACTTTGGTGGGGAACAAAGGCGCTCGCCAGCGCCATCTCACCCGCCCATCCCCCAGCCAAAATCCCAAAGGGAACCAGTTCCTGCCAAGGAACATGCTCGCTCGGCACAAACACCCAACTCTGTGCTTCTGTGGAGCCAAACCTCTGGCAGCGGATCTGACTCCCTCCCGCTGCCACAGGGCCCCTCCTGAAGTGGATCACCTAAGGAGAAGCGAGCTAAGCCTGCCCCTCGTGCCCCCAGGCACCTTGCCTACCCACCCCAGCTAATACGCCAGATCCCCAGCATCACAAGCCTGGCAGTGTGCAAGTAGCCCAGACGGGCCACACCACCCCACAGGGAATCCCACCCCTAGGAGAGGGGAAGAGAATGCACACACCAGTCTGACTGTGGCCCCAGTGGTGGGCTGGGGGCAGACATCAGGACTGACTGGGGCCCCGCCCACCAACTCCAGTTATACACCACAGCACAGGGGAAGTGCCCTGCAGGTCCTCACCACTCCAGGGACTATCCAAAATGACCAAACAGAAGAATTCCCCTCAGAAGAATCTCCAGGAAATAACAACAGCTAATGAGCTGATCAAAAAGGATTTAAATAATATAACAGAAAGTGAATTTAGAATAATAGTCATAAAATTAATCGCTGGGCTGGAAAACAGTATACAGGACAGCAGAGAATCTCTTGCTACAGAGATCAAGGGACTAAGGAACAGTCACGAGGAGCTGAATAGCGCTTTAAACGAAATGCAAAACAAAATGGAAACGACGACAGCTCGGATTGAAGAGGCAGAGGAGAGAATAGGTGAACTAGAAGATAAAGTTATGGAAAAAGATGAAGCTGAGAAAAAGAGAGATTAAAAAATCCAGGAGTATGAGGGGAAAATTAGAGAACTAAGTGATACACTAAAAAGAAATAATATACGCATAATTGGTATCCCAGAGAGGAAGAGAGAGGGAAAGGTGCTGAAGGGGTACTTGAAGAAATAATAGCTGAGAACTTCCCTGAACTGGGGAAGGAAAAAGGCATTGAAATCCAAGAGGCACAGAGAACTCCCTTCAGACGTAACTTGAATCGATCTTCTGCACGACATATCATAGTGAAACTGGCAAAATACAAGGATAAAGAGAGAATTCTGAAAGCAGCAAGGGATAAACGTGCCCTCACATGTAAAGGGAGACCTATAAGACTCGTGACTGATCTCTCTTTTGAAATTTGGCAGGCCAGAAAGAATTGGCACGAGATCTTCAGTGTGCTAAACAGAAAAAATATGCAGCCGAGAATCCTTTATCCAGCAATTCTGTCATTTAGAATAGAAGGAGAGATAAAGGTCTTCCCAAACAAACAAAAACTGAAGGAATTTGTCACCACTAAACCAGCCCTACAAGAGATCTTAAGGGGGACCTTGTGAGACAAAGTACCAGAGACATCACTACAAGCATAAAACATACAGACATCACAATGACTCTAAACCCGTATCTTTCAATAATAACACTGAATGTAAATGGATTAAATGCGCCAACCAAAAGACATAGGGTATCAGAATGGATAAAAAAACAAGACCCATCTATTTGCTGTCTACAAGAGACTCATTTTAGATATGAGGACACCTTTAGATTGAGAGTGAGGGGATGGAGAACTATTTATCATGCTACTGGAAGCCAAAAGAAAGCTGGAGTAGCCATACTTAGATCAGACAAACTAGACTTTAAATTAAAGGCTGTAACAAGAGGTGAAGAAGGGCATTATATAATAATTACAGGGTCTATCCATCAGGAAGAGCTAACAATTATAAATGTCTATGCGCCGAATACCGGAGCCCCCAAATATATAAAACAATTACTCATAAACATAAGCAACCTTATTGATAAGAATGTGGTAATTGCAGGGGACTTTAACACCCCACTTACAGAAATGGATAGATCGTCGAGACACACGGTCAATAAAGAAACAAGGGCCCTGAATGAGACATTGGGTCAGATGGACTTGACAGATCTATTTAGAACTCTGCATCCCAAAGCAACAGAATATACTTTCTTCTCGAGTGCACATGGAACATTCTTCAAGATAGATCATATACTGGGTCACAAAACAGCCCTTCATAAGTTTACAAGAATTGAAATTATACCATGCATACTTTCAGATCACAATGCTATGAAGCTTGAAATCAACCACAGGAAAAAGTCTGGAAAACCTCCAAAAGCATGGAGGTTAAAGAACACCCTACTAACGAATGAGTGGGTCAACCAGGCAATTAGAGAAGAAATTAAAAAATATATGGAAACAAATCCAGATGAAAATACAACAATCCAAACGCTTTGGGACACAGCGAAGGCAGTCCTGGGAGGAAAATACATTGCCATCCAGGCCTATCTCAAGAAACAAGAAAAATCCCAAATACAAAATCTAACAGCACACCTAAAGGAAATAGAAGCAGAACAGCAAAGGCAGCCTAAACCCAGCAGAAGAAGAGAAATAATAAAGATCAGAGCAGAAATAAACAATATAGAATCTAAAAAAACGGTAGAGCAGATCAACGAAACCAAGAGTTGGTTTTTTGAAAAAATAAACAAAATTGACAAACCTCTAGCCAGGCTTCTCAAAAAGAAAAGGAAGATGACCCAAATAGATAAAATCATGAATGAAAATGGAATTATTACAACCAATCCCTCAGAGATACAAACAATTATCAGGGAATACTATGAAAAATTATATGCCAACAAATTGGACAACCTGGAAGAAATGGACAAATTCCTGAACACCCACACACATCCAAAACTCAATCAGGAGGAAATAGAAAGCTTGAACAGACCCATAACCAGAGAAGAAATTGAATCGGTTATCAAAAATCTCCCAACAAATAAGAGTCCAGGACCAGATGGCTTCCCAGGGGAGTTCTACCAGACGTTTAAAGCAGAGATAATACCTATCCTTCCCAAGCTATTCCAAGAAATAGAAAGGGAAGGAAAACTTCCAGACTCATTCTATGAAGCCAGTATTACTTTGATTCCTAAACCAGACAGAGACCCAGTAAAAAAAGAGAACTACAGGCCAATATCCCTGATGAAAATGGATGCAAAAATTCTCAATAAGATCCTAACAAATCGAATTCAACGACATATAAAAAGAATTATTCACCATGATCAAGTGGGATTCATTCCTGGGATGCAGGGCTGGTTCAACATTCGCAAATCAATCAACGTGATACATCACATTAACAAAAAAAAAAAAAAAGAGAGAAGAACCATATGATCCTGTCAATTGATGCAGAAAAGGCCTTTGACAAAATCCAGCACACTTTCTTAATAAAAACCCTTGAGAAAGTCGGGATAGAAGGAACATACTTAAAGATCATAAAAGCCGTTTATGAAAAGCCCACAGCTAACATCATCCTCAACGGGGAAAAACTGAGAGCTTTTTCCCTGAGATCAGGAACACGACAGGGATGCCCACTATCACCGCTGTTGTTTAACATAGTGTTGGAAGTTCTAGCATCAGCAATCAGACAACAAAAGGAAATCAAAGGCATCAAAATTGGCAAAGATGAAGTCAAGCTTTCGCTTTTTGCAGATGACATGATATTATACATGGAAAATCCGATAGACTCCACCAAAAGTCTTCTAGAACTGATACATGAATTCAGCAAAGTTGCAGGATACAAAATCAATGTACAGAAATCAGTTGCATTCTTATACACTAACAATGAAGCCACAGAAAGACAAATAAGGAAACTGATCCCATTCACAATTGCACCAAGAAGCATAAAATACCTAGGAATAAATCTAACCAAAGAAGTAAAAGATCTGTATGCTGAAAACTATAGAAAGCTTATGATGGTAATTGAAGAAGATATAAAGAAATGGAAAGACATTCCCTGCTCATGGATTGGAAGAATAAATATTGTCAAAATGTCAATACTACCCAAAGCTATCTACACATTCAATGCAATCCCAATCAAAATTGCACCAGCATTCTTCTCGAAACTAGAACAAGGAATTCTAAAATTCATATGAAACCACAAAAGGCCCCGAATAGCCAAAGTAATTTTGAAGAAGAAGACCAAAGCAGGAGGCATCACAATCCCAGACTTTAGCCTCTACTACAAAGCTGTCATCATCAAGACAGCATGGTATTGGCACAAAAACAGACACATAGACCAATGGAATAGAATAAAAACCCCAGAACTAGACCCACAAACGTATGGCCAGCTCATCTTTGACAAAGCAGGAAAGAACATCCAATGGAAAAAAGACAGTCTCTTTAACAAATGGTGCTGGGAGAACTGGACAGCAACATGCAGAAGGTTGAAACTAGACCACTTTCTCACACCATTTACAAAAATAAACTCAAAATGGATAAAGGACCTAAATGTGAGACAGGAAACCATCAAAACCTTAGAGGAGAAAGCAGGAAAAGACCTCTCTGACCTCAGCCGTAGCAATCTCTTACTCGACACATCCCCAAAGGCAAGGGAATTAAAAGCAAAAGTGAATTACTGGGACCTTATGAAGATAAAAAGCTTCTGCACAGCAAAGGAAACAACCAACAAAACTAAAAGGCAACCAACGGAATGGGAAAAGATATTTGCAAATGACACATCGGACAAAGGGCTAGTATCCAAAATCTATAAAGAGCTCACCAAACTCCACACCCGAAAAACAAATAACCCAGTGAAGAAATGGGCAGAAGACATGAATAGACACTTCTCTAAAGAAGACATCTGGATGGCCAACAGGCACATGAAAAGATGTTCAACGTCGCTCCTTATCAGGGAAATACAAATCAAAACCACACTCAGATATCACCTCACGCCAGTCAGAGTGGCCAAAATGAACAAATCAGGAGACTATAGATGCTGGCGAGGATGTGGAGAAACGGGAACCCTCTTGCACTGTTGGTGGGAATGCAAATTGGTGCAGCCGCTCTGGAAGCAGTGTGGAGGTTCCTCAGAAAATTAAAAATAGACCTACCCTATGACCCAGCAATAGCACTGCTAGGAATTTATCCAAGGGATACAGGAGTACTGATGCATAGGGGCACTTGTACCCCAATGTTTATAGCAGCACTCTCAACAATAGCCAAATTATGGAAAGAGCCTAAATGTCCATCAACTGATGAATGGATAAAGAAATTGTGGTATATATACACAATGGAATACTACGTGGCAATGAGAAAAAATGAAATATGGCCTTTTGTAGCAACGTGGATAGAACTGGAGAGTGTGATGCTAAGTGAAATAAACCATACAGAGAAAGACAGATACCATATGTTTTCACTCTTATGTGGATCCTGAGAAACTTAACCGGAACCCATGGGGGAGGGGAAGGAAAAAAAAAAAAGAGGTTAGAGTGGGAGAGAGCCAAAGCATAAGAGACTGTTAAAAACTGAGAACAAACTGAGGGTTGATGGGGGGTGGGAGGGAGTGGAGGGTGGGTGATGGGTATTGAGGAAGGCACCTTTTGGGATGAGCACTGGGTGTTGTATGGAAACCAATTTGACAACAAATTTCATATATTAAAAAAAAAAAAAAAAGAGAAGCTTGGGCTTTATCAGAGTGCTCTTGACTATTAGGAATCAGAAACAAGATTTTCAATTAGTTTATCTCCCTGTCTCCTTCCTGGTTGGCAGGGGTATGGGACTGAAAGTTCCAACCCTATAATCAATCATATGGTTGGTTCTTCAGGCAAACAGCCCCCAATCTTAGGTGAGATCCAGAAGTTACCCTTTTAACATGAGAAAAGTCAACTGTGTCTCTCTCATCCCATAAGAAATTCCAAGGGAACTCAGTGCCAAAAACAGGCATGAAGACCAAACATATTTATTATAAATCACAATATCACAGTGACTAATTCCTTTCACTCACAAAGCATTTATGCCCTAAATATTTTTCTGTTAAATATCCTTAAACATTCCATCAGACTTCCCGTCTCATTACTGGCTGTTTCCTTGGCTCTAACAGCTCTTTCTCAGAGGTCACATCATCAGAAAGGCCTTCCCTGAATACACTCGCTCCCTTCGTCATGCTGTGTTCCCTTGCTCAAATCCAATTACAGTATTAACTTCACTCTGATATACAGTAAATCCTCAATTAATATTTGTTATATAAAATAGATAAGTGAAAAAATAATCTTCTATATTATGGGGTTTGGGAGTGGTGGGGGTCTGGAGCTGACAGGCAAGAAAGAATTCTTGAGATGTCTTTAGCACAAAAAAAGGTGATTTCAGTTAAAGCATGGGGACAGAACCCATGGACTGAAAGAACTGCACTGGGGTTGTGAAAAGTGACTGGTTATGTACTATGGAGTTGGGGGAGATAAAGGCAAAAAGGAGGCCTCCAGAAGGACTTTCATATGTTAAAGAGGGCTAATATAATAAAGAAGACTCTTAGGAGGCCTAGCTATTATCAAGCTAAGGTCATTTTTCCTCTAGTAAGACGTTACTACATTACAACGGTTGGGAATTCTTAGAGAAATGTTAGACTCTGTATTCGCCTAAGTATTTGTCAATGGGCTGCAGGTTGTAAGGAAATTTAATTTTACCTGCCATTTCCTTCTTGCCTTTGCTCTCTACCTCACTACGGAGGGAGGATAATGTGGGGGTTCCAGGAAACTGAGTCTATTGGTTTCTGAAAATTAGGCTATTAATAAGATTGCCTTATAATTTATTAAGAGATTTACAAACTGATGGAAACTTCTGTCCTGGAAGACTGTGATCTGTATCAGTTAGCCATTTGTTTTCTTTCCTTTCCTTTGTTCTTGGGCAGCCAGGAGTGCCTGCAGAATATCACACACATCTCACCTTGCTGGGGAGGGAGCGGTTGTTAGCTTGGGCTTTGCCCTCAGCTTGCCTTATGCTTTCCCATCATAAAGACAGTATCAATTGATATATTAATTTAACAAAATATTTTTTGTATTTTAAAAATACATTTTATTAGAAGATCTTGGTATTAGCATTAGTTTAAAAGTATATTCTTTATAAAATACATTTATAAAAGAGAGGCAACAAATAAAATATGTAAAATAAAAAATACATTTATCAAGATAGCTTATTAACCCTTTTGTATGTCATTAGGTAATTAATAAATACATAAATAAATCACTTCATAGAAAGATAAATAGAACACTTCATTTTATCCCCCTATTCTAAGATCTGGAGAAAAAAGGAAGAAAAGTAGAGTGGATTGAAAGAGAAAATAGGGAAAAGGGAAGGGTTGAGATTAACCTTTATCGAACTGTGCTGGATGTTTTATTTTTATTTATTTTTATTTTACTTATTTATTAATTTTTTTCATGTTTATTTTGGAGAGAAAGAGAGAAACAGAACATGAGTGGGGGAGGAGAAGAGAGAGAGACACACACAGAATCAAAAGCAGCTCTAGACTCTGAGCTATCAGCACAGACCCCAACATGGATAGGGCTCAAACTCACAAACTGTGAGATCATGACCTGAGCTGAAGTCAGAGGCTTAAACTACTGAAACATCCAGGCGCCCCTGTGCTGGATGTTTTATATTTTTTAGTTCCTTTAATCCCTACATGGTATTATTATTCCTGATTCACAAACTTGAAAACTGAAGCATAGAGAGAGATTAACTAAGATCTTGAAAAAATATATATTGTTATGAAAAGACATGAGGTTTTGTAACCTTAAGGTGAATTTGCTCCTTGGTGAGTTACAGATGGAGACTACACTAGGGGGAGTTGTCACAAAACAGGATTTTATATGCAGCAAATAAGATCATGGGGAATAACTTCCAAAGCTGTGACTCCCCCACAGAGGTGAGTGGGTTCATTTTATTTAGGGTTTAGGATGAATATTCAGAAAAGAGAGCTTTGTCATCCCATGTAAAGGCAGGGACAAGGTTGTGCAAGCTTACTTCAAAAACATGTCTCGGGGCGCCTGGGTGGCGCAGTCGGTTGGGCGTCCGACTTCAGCCAGGTCACGATCTCGCGGTCTGTGAGTTCGAGCCCCGCGTCAGGCTCTGGGCTGATGGCTCAGAGCCTGGAGCCTGTTTCCGATTCTGTGTCTCCTTCTCTCTCTGCCCCTCCCCCGTTCGTGCTCTGTCTCTCTCTGTCCCAAAAATGAATAAACGTTGAAAAAAAAAAAATTAAAAAAAAAAAAAAAAAACATGTCTATGCACCGGGTGCCTGGGTGGCTCAGTAGGGTGAATATTTGGCTCAGGTCATTATCTCACAGTTCGTGAGTTCCAGTCCTGTGTCAGGCTCTGTGCTGACAGCTCAAAGCCTTGAGCCTGCTTCAGATTCTGTGTCTCCCTCTCTCTCTCTGACCCTTGCAGGCTCACACTCTGTCTCTCTCTCAAAAATAAATAAACATTAAAAAAGTTAAAAAACAAAACAAAACAAAAAAACCCATGTCTATGCATGTATCTTATCTTATGTAAATGAAGCTCTTGCTCCGTTTAGGGCCCAGACTATGACATTATAATGAAACAGAGGTAACTGTCAGACATGGGGAAGGGGCTGTGGGCATGGAGACCAGGTATAAACTGTATTAACTAACTGGGGTTTGGGGCTCTTTATCTTGGGTAAGGATGGTGGGGTCTTGCTCACTTTTGAAGCAGCACTTGGGGGTTTTACCACTCGTTGTCTCTGATAGGGTCAGGCTATATTCTGGCATGGTAGAAACTATTGGTTTTGCACTCCCTTTGTTCCCTTAAAGTCCTTAACTCCTGAGGTTTTTGCATTTCTTTGTAATTTTGACATCTCTTAGGAAGTTCTGCAGAAAGTGGGCTTGGGCAAGTAGGGTATAGATCATGAAAAGAGGTGGGGGCCTGAAATGATTTTTCTTGGGTCGTGAAAGCTGTATCTTGTCTTTCTTTTCCTGGGGACCCATAACTCTTTCTACTTACAGTTTGAACTAATGCCATTTGAATTCAAGCTTTTTCAATTATATCATGCTTTCTATCTCATGGTAACTAGTAAGTTTAAAAACTGAAATAATCACAAGGAAATTGCACAAGGAAATTCTTTTGGAAGACATATAAAAATTAGTGATACAATAAGCAATATAAATGTGAAGAAAATTTGAAACCTTGAACTTTATCACTTCCTGGTTCCAGTACCCTACAGAGTTACCTCCAGAGCTATTTCAATCAACATGAGTCATTTCAATTTCATTTCTGACAAAATTGCATCAGTTGAGAGATAAAAGGCCGATAGAGTTTGTTGGTAGCAAAATCCAGCAAATAGAACCAACTGTGAAACAGTAAAGGTAAAGGTATGTAATCAATACTTGTTTAGCCAGATCAAGAAGTGAGGAGGAGAAGAGATCGTTCTTAATAAGCTGAAGGGAGAAAAAGTGAGGTAGATATTTTTTAAAAAGAAGGCAAAAAGAAAACATTGGTAACTATTATTATATATTAAACATTGTGTTAGACAATTTTTACATGTAGATAATTCTGCTTTCAAAATGTTTGTCCAACTTTTTTTTTGGGAACTTGGAAATAAATATCTGCAAAGCCTCATAGCCTTATGGATGAGCAGGAGGTAGTAAAATAGCAGAATTACTTTGAAGATAGCTATGGTTGGCAAACCCTATCAGTCCGGAACACAGTAAAGCTACTGGCAGTAGTTCGCATCAGAGGGCCCAATGCATTTGTTTCTCAAGTACAGCTCCTTTTGTAGATAAATTACTGAAATATTTCTTCAGTATTGACTGTCTTGAGAGAAAGTCCTATATGTTATTACTAATAAGAATTAAAATTCAGGAACACATTCTCTTAGATGAATGATATCTTAAACTCTTCATGTACATCATTTTACTTAATTCTGAATGCAACCCTATCCTGCAGGTACTAATATTATCTCTGTTTTATCATTTGGGAAGGAAAGAAACAGCTAGTAAGAGATAAAACTGGAATTCAAATCTAAGTGTGTCTTACTCTCCTGCCAGATGCCAAGGACTTCCTGATACTGCTTCTTACATTACTACCTTTCCAATCTCCTGTGACTCATCTGGTATAATTAGGTTGTCCTCTGCTCCTCGTTCTAAAGTTCTTCTTCTAGTAACTTGTGGGGGATAAGCTTATGAATCCCCTGGGCTTACACCACTGGGTTGATAAGGCATAAAGAAATGCAAAATCATAAAATGCTCACACCCAAGTTTGGGTAAATCAGATTGGCACCCCAAGAATAGGGGAGTGCAAAGGCACCCTGAGAATAGGGAGGCACAAAGGTGCCAGGAATAGGAAGGTGCAAAGGCACCCCAAAATAGAAAGGGGGTAGAGAGACCCCAAAATAGAGAGGGAGGGGCAAAGGCCTAAAATAGGAACAGTGCAAAGGTGCCCAATACATAGGTATATGAAATAAACAAGATTAGATATTCAGGGTGGAAGCACCCTCAATTTAGTACTATAACAGAAAGCTGCTTTCACAGGGAGAATAGGGGCAGGTTAGGTAAATTGGTGAAATGGACGATGGACCGCTGCGCTGCAGGCAAGGCAGCCCAGAAGAGATGGTTAACAAAAGAAAAGGTGCCTTGTTAACCCTGAGGTTATTTCCCTTATCTGTCTCATCCCCTAGGCTAGTTAAGATAACCAGAGGTGCTGCCTCATGTTCGCTGTAAACAACCTTCCTCCTGACTGCCCAGCGCCTGGATTTTGTTTTGTATTAACCCAAACCCCTAACCACAAATATCCTCAAGACCCTCTTTCCCTCATGCATACAAGTTAATGATCACAGATTCATTGTCTCTTTGTGCACATCCATCGCCATGTTTGTAAGCCTTCTGATCCTAATAAAAACGGGCAAGGACACTTATTTGGGGCTCTTGTCTTTCCCCAAACATTAGCCACCTCTTGCTTCCAATCCTGCATCCCACTCTTTTGCTAGATAAGAGAGAACTTTAGACCCAGAGTCTATGACAGTAACTTGAGACCATAATGTCTCAGCTGCCCTTTCTTCTAAGACTAAAACCCTCTGCTGTGATTCCAATGTAGTGACT
Source organism: Lynx canadensis (assembly GCF_007474595.2). Taxonomy (NCBI): domain Eukaryota; kingdom Metazoa; phylum Chordata; class Mammalia; order Carnivora; family Felidae; genus Lynx; species Lynx canadensis. The sequence continues at coordinate 61,050,999 of NC_044312.2, forward strand.
GAGATCCTGTTACCCATGGCCTGACTTAACCTGGGATATCTGCTTTCCTATTCTTTTCTTAGTCAGATAAGTTGTATCCTTTCATCATATGGGCTTTCCTCTTTGTTAATACCTCTTTCACTCTGTCTAGCATTTTGTCTAACTATGTGAACAACTGGATGCTCTCTACAATGAACCATGGATGGGTGAAGTTGAACAGTGCCTGTGGATGGCTGAAAGTTTCAGTGCATTTTTATCTCATAGCTAGCTTCTTCTCCAAATTTAACTTAAACTCTCTCTTGTCGGGCAAACATAGCTCAGAGAAAAGCTCCCCCTTCCAGTCTATTCCCCACATTGCAATATTTATTTATTTATTTATTTATTTATTTATTTATTTATACCTCTTAGCCCTCCTTATTTCAAAATTTGGGAGCTTCCATGTGCTCTCCTTATTCACAGTACCCAGTTCTTCAGGTACTCACGTTTCAGACACACTTCAGGACACAAAACCATAGGATAAAGCAATATTATGTCAGAGCCCCATTGCACTTACCATTTGACCACATAGTTACAGAAATGACTTTAGGATACAGGCTTCTCAGCCTCAGTGTATCACATCTGTTGACTAAGACCTTTATCTACAGATCACAGACTCCTTGAGCTGTCTTCTGAGCTTTGCACTCATGGGACACCAATTCCTCCAGTTCTGTCACCCTCTGTAAACAAATGATTTCCCTGAGAAATTTCCTAGAAATGTCCAGAATAAAGCTTGCTTTGGGACCATAACTTTAACTTCTTGGTTCCCACAAGGCCATGAAAAGATCAGACTGGATGTCCCATAGATTTTGGAGACCTGCTCATACCAAGGACAGTCTGCTCCAGAGATTAGGGAAAGCAAATGGGGTTCTAAGAAATCATTTAATTCCAAATTAATTGATATATTATTTTAAGTTCACCATTTCTTTGTTTCTTCTTTTTTTATTATCATCAATAAAGTTGTTTTTTTCTGTCTTTATTATTTAAATATAGAAAGATGCAGAAATCTGAAGTGTACAGCTCAATTGATTTTTAGCTACATAGACAACCAAGTAACAATCAAGGATGTGCTAAAATCTTTACATCTGATTATTAATTTTTCTTTTTCTTTTTAGTTGTTACTTCTTCTTTGTGTATTTTGAAATTTTCCTAATTACACGTATAAACATTAACGTTGTTATGGCTTCTTGGGGCACCTGGGTGACTCAGTCAGTTGAGCATCCAACTTTGACTCAGGTCATGATCTTATGGTTCATGGGTTTGAGCCCCACGTTGGATTCTGTGCTAACAGCCGGAGGCAGCTTCAGATTCCCTGTCTCCCTTTCTCTCCACCCCTCCCCCACTCATGTTCTCTCTCTTTCTCTCTCTCTCTCTCTCGAAAATAAACATTAACTTTTTTTAAGTTGTTATGACTTCTTGATGAATTGGAATTGATCCTTTTATCATTGCAAAATGTTTCCTTTTTTCTTGATGCTATATCTCACTTTAAATTTCATGTGCAAAAAATAAAAAAAATAAAAAATAAATAAATTTCATGTACTCTGATAATACTGCCACATTCACCATATATAGTGTTATGCATGACATTTCTTTTTCTATCTTTTTATTCTTAACCTATCTGTGTCTTTGTATTTCATATGCAACTTTTATAATTGGCCTGTTTTTTAATCCATGGTGACTTAGTGCTGTTTTGTAATTGGAGTCTTCAGCCTGTTATACTTAATGAAATTATTTATACATTTAATTTTATGTCTATCATTGTTTTGTTTGTTCCCTCTTTGTCCCATCTGTTTTTCTTCTGTTATGTAGCTTTACTCATTTTTTTAAATACTTAGATCAAACTAGTTCAACTATGTTTCAGTATTCTATTCTATTTCCTCAGTTGGATTTTGGCTATAGTTTTGGGGCTTTGTTTTTTGTAGTCACTTTTTGGATTATGGTATACAACCTTAATTTCCAGAGTCTACCTTGAATTAATATTAAACTTTCCCATAGGTAATGGAGGAAACTTTTAACAGTATACTTCCACTTATCTCATTTAAAAATAGTATGCAGTTATTGCTAAGTACGTATTTCTACCTATATTACAAATCTCGCAATACATTGTAATTCTTTTACTTTAAAAAATAAATTATCAGGGGACCTGGTTGGCTCAGTCAGTTAAGTATCTGACTCTTGGTTTTGGCTCAAGCTATGATCTAAGGGTGAGATCAAGCCTTATGTTGGGCTCTGTGCTGGGCATGGAGCCTGCTTAAGATTCTCTCTTCCTCCCTCTACTGTTCAGTCTCTTTCTCTCTCTCTCTCTGTCTCTCTCAAAAAAAAAAAAAGGTAAATTATCATGTCCAGAAATTAAGAAAAGATAAAAAATATTTTATGTTTACTCACATTCATCCCTCTGAGAATTCTTCATTCTTTGCTGTTTACCTGAGTTTCCAAATGATATTATTTTACTTTACCTTAGGAAACTTCCTTCATTTATTGTGTGCAGGTCTCACGGCTGTGCATTGTCTAAGGTTTTGTTTATCTGCGAATGTATTTATCTCACCTTCTTTTTGAAAGGTAATTTTGACAAATATAGAGTTCCAGGTTGACAAGTTATTCTGTCAGTACTTTCAAAATGTTCTATTGTCTTCCATCTTAGTGTTGGTTACCATTGTTTCTCTATTTCTATTATCTTTTTTCTCTGCCTACTTTTAATATATCTTTCTTTTTCTTCATGATTTGACTGTGATGTATTTGGGTTTCAGTTCATTAAGACCTTTTTACACCTAGTATTTTACCACCCTATAGAAAATAATGACTTTTATTCTGTCCAGGACATTCTCATTTTTACATAAATTAATGTATTTAATATTTTTCCATGTTCTAATTAGGGACACATAAATCTCTGAATTATATTATTAAAAATAAGGAGAAAAGAGATTTCTTTTTTTTTAATTTAAATTCCAGTTAGTTAACATACAGTGTAATATTAGTTTCAGGTGTACAATTTAATGATTCAATACTTCCATACAACACCCAGTGCTCATCATCACCCAGGTGCCCCATCACCTATTTCACCCATCCACCCCCCCACCTCAATTCTGGTAACCATCAATTTATTCTTTACAGTTGAGAGACTGTTTCTTAGTTTGCTCTCTCTTTTTTTCCTCCTATGATCATTTGTTGTGTTTCTTAAATTCTACATATGAGTAAGATCATATGGTATTTGCTTTCTCTGACTGACCTATTTCACGTAGCATAATAATCTCTAACTCCATCCATGTTGTTGCAAATGGCAAGATTTCATTCTTTTTTTTATGGCTGATAAATAATACTTCTTTTCATGTATTTACCACATCTTTATCCATTCATCAGTTGATGGACACTTGGGCTCTTTCCATAATTTGGCTATTGTGATAGTGCTGCTATAAACATTGAGGTGCGTGTGCCCCTTCGAATCAGTATTTTTTGTATCCTTTGTGTGTAAATACCTACTAGTACAATTTCTGGATTGTAAGCAAGTTCTATTTCTAACTTGTTGAGGAACCACCATAATGTTTTCCAGTTTGCATTTCCACCAGCAGTGTAAGAGAGTTCCCATTTTTCTGCCTTGCCAACACCTATTGTTTACTGTGTTGTTAATTTAGCCATTTGACTGGTGTGTAGTGCTATCTCTTTGTAGTTTTGATTTGTATTCCCCTAATGATGATTGATGTTGAGCATATTTTTATGTGTCTGCCATCTGTATGTCTTCTTTAGAAAATGTGTATTCCGACATATCATAGTGAAACTGGCAAAATACAAGGATAAAGAGAAAATTCTGAAAGCAGCAAGGGGTAAACGTGCCCTCACATATAAAGGGAGACCTATAAGACTCGTGACTGATCTCTCTTTTGAAACTTGGCAGGCCAGAAAGAATTGGCACGAGATTTTCAGGGTGCTAGACAGCAAAAATATGCAGCCGAGAATCCTTTATCCAGCAAGTCTGTCATTTAGAATAGAAGGAGAGATAAAGGTCTTCCCAAACAAACAAAAACTGAAGGAATTTGTCACCACTAAACCAGCCCTACAAGAGATCCTAAGGGGGACCCTGTGAGACAAAGTACCAGAGACATCACTACAAGCATAAAACATACAGACATCACAATGACTCTAAACCCGTATCTTTCTATAATAACACTGAATGTAAACGGATTAAATGCGCCAACCAAAAGACATAGGGTATCAGAATGGATAAAAAAACAAGACCCATCTATTTGCTGTCTACAAGAGACTCATTTTAGACCTGAGGACACCTTTAGATTCAGAGTGAGGGGATGGAGAACTATTTATCATGCTACTGGAAGCCAAAAGAAAGCTGGAGTAGCCATACTTATATCAGACAAACTAGACTTTAAATTAAAGGCTGTAACAAGACATGAAGAAGGACATTATATAATAGTTACAGGGTCTACCCATCAGGAAGAGCTAACAATTATAAATGTCTATGCGCCGAATACCGGAGCCCCCAAGTATATAAAACAATTACTCATAAACAGAAGCAACCTTATTGATAAGAATGTGGTAATTGCAGGGGACTTTAACACCCCACTTACAGAAATGGATAGATCATCTAGACACACAGTCAATAAAGAAACAAGGGCCCTGAATGAGACATTGGATCAGATGGACTTGACAGATCTATTTAGAACTCTGCATCCCAAAGCAACAGAATATACTTTCTTCTCGAGTGCACATGGAACATTCTCCAAGATAGATCATATACTGGGTCACAAAACAGCCCTTCATAAGTTTACAAGAATTGAAATTATACCATGCATACTTTCAGACCACAATGCTATGAAGCTTGAAATCAACCACAGGAAAAAGTCTGGAAAACCTCCAAAAGCATGGAGGTTAAAGAACACCCTACTAACGAATGAGTGGGTCAACCAGGCAATTAGAGAAGAAATCAAAAAATATATGGAAACAAACGAAAATGAAAATACAACAATCCAAACGCTTTGGGACGCAGCGAAGGCAGTCCTGAGAGGAAAATACATTGCAATCCAGGCCTATCTCAAGAAACAAGAAAAATCCCAAATACAAAATCTAACAGCACACCTAAAGGAAATAGAAGCAGAACAGCAAAGGCAGCCTAAACCCAGCAGAAGAAGAGAAATAATAAAGATCAGAGCAGAAATAAACAATATAGAATCTAAAAAAACTGTAGAGCAGATCAACGAAACCAAGAGTTGGTTTTTTGAAAAAATAAACAAAATTGACAAACCTCTAGCCAGGCTTCTCAAAAAGAAAAGGGAGATGACCCAAATAGATAAAATCATGAATGAAAATGGAATGATTACAACCAATCCCTCAGAGATACAAACAATTATCAGGGAATACTATGAAAAATTATATGCCAACAAATTGGACAACCTGGAAGAAATGGACACATTCCTGAACACCCACACTCTTCCAAAACTCAATCAGGAGGAAATAGAAAGCTTGAACAGACCCATAACCAGCGAAGAAATTGAATCGGTTATCAAAAATCTCCCAACAAATAAGAGTCCAGGACCAGATGGCTTCCCAGGGGAGTTCTACCAGACGTTTAAAGCAGAGATAATACCTATCCTTCTCAAGCTATTCCAAGAAATAGAAAGGGAAGGAAAACTTCCAGACTCATTCTATGAAGCCAGCATTACTTTGATTCCTAAACCAGACAGAGACCCAGTAAAAAAGAGAACTACAGGCCAATATCCCTGATGAATATGGATGCAAAAATTCTCAATAAGATACTAGCAAATCGAATTCAACAGCATATAAAAAGAATTATTCACCATGATCAAGTGGGATTCATTCCTGGGATGCAGGGCTGGTTCCACATTCGCAAATCAATCAACGTGATACATCACATTAACAAAAAAAAAGAGAAGAACCATATGATCCTGTCAATCGATGCAGAAAAGGCCTTTGACAAAATCCAGCACCCTTTCTTAATAAAAACCCTTGAGAAAGTCGGGATAGAAGGAACATACTTAAAGATCATAAAAGCCATTTATGAAAAGCCCACAGCTAACATCATCCTCAACGGGGAAAAACTGAGAGCTTTTTCCCTGAGATCAGGAACACGACAGGGATGCCCACTATCACCGCTGTTGTTTAACATAGTGCTGGAAGTTCTAGCATCAGCAATCAGACAACAAAAGGAAATCAAAGGCATCCAAATTGGCAAAGATGAAGTCAAGCTTTCGCTTTTTGCAGATGACATGATATTATACATGGAAAATCCGATAGACTCCACCAAAAGTCTGCTAGAACTGATACATGAATTCAGCAAAGTTGCAGGATACAAAATCAATGTCCAGAAATCAGTTGCATTCTTATACACCAACAATGAAGCAACAGAAAGACAAATAAAGAAAATGATCCCATTCACAATTGCACCAAGAAGCATAAAATACCTAGGAATAAATCTAACCAAAGATGTAAAGGATCTGTATGCTGAAAACTATAGAAAGCTTATGAAGGTAATTGAAGAAGACTTAAAGAAATGGAAAGACATTCCCTGCTCATGGATTGGAAAAATAAATATTGTCAAAATGTCAATACTACCCAAAGCTATCTACACATTCAATGCAATCCCAATCAAAATTGCACCAGCATTCTTCTCGAAATTAGAACAAGCAATCCTAAAATTCATATGGAACCACAAAAGGCCCCGAATAGCCAAAGGAATTTTGAAGAAGACCAAAGCAGGAGGCATCACAATCCCAGACTTTAGCCTCTACTACAAAGCTGTCATCATCAAGACAGCATGGTATTGGCACAAAAACAGACACACAGACCAATGGAATAGAATAGAAACCCCAGAACTAGACCCACAAACGTATGGCCAACTCATCTTTGACAAAGCAGGAAAGAACATCCAATGGAAAAAAGACAGCCTCTTTAACAAATGGTGCTGGGAGAACTGGACAGCAACATGCAGAAGGTTGAAACTAGACCACTTTCTCACACCATTTACAAAAATAAATTCAAAATGGATAAAGGACCTAAATGTGAGACAGGAAACCATCAAAACCTTAGAGGAGAAAGCAGGAAAGATCTCTCTGACCTCAGCCGTAGCAATCTCTTACTCGACACATCCCCAAAGGCAAGGGAATTAAAAGCAAAAGTGAACTACTGGGACCTTATGAAGATAAAAAGCTTCTGCACAGCAAAGGAAACAACCAACAAAACTAAAAGGCAACCAACGGAATGGGAAAAGATATTTGCAAATGACATATCGGACAAAGGGCTAGTATCCAAAATCTATAAAGAGCTCACCAAACTCCACACCCGAAAAACAAATAACCCAGTGAAGAAATGGGCAGAAAACATGAATAGACACTTCTCTAAAGAAGACATCCAGATGGCCAACAGGCACATGAAAAGATGTTCAGCGTCGCTCCTTATCAGGGAAATACAAATCAAAACCACACTCAGGTATCACCTCACGCCAGTCAGAGTGGCCAAAATGAACCAATCAGGAGACTATAGATGCTGGAGAGGATGTGGAGAAACGGGAACCCTCTTGCACTGTTGGTGGGAATGCAAATTGGTGCAGCCGCTCTGGAAAGCAGTGTGGAGGTTCCTCAGAAAATTAAAAATAGACCTACCCTATGAGCCAGCAATAGCACTGCTAGGAATTTATCCAAGGGATACAGGAGTACTGATGCATAGGGGCACTTGTACCCCAATGTTCATAGCAGCACTCTCAACAATAGCCACATTATGGAAAGAGCCTAAATGTCCATCAACTGATGAATGGATAAAGAAATTGTGGTTTATATACACAATGGAATACTATGTGGCAATGAGAAAAAATGAAATATGGCCCTTTGTAGCAACGTGGATGGAACTGGAGAGTGTAATGCTAAGTGAAATAAGCCATACAGAGAAAGACAGATACCATATGGTTTCACTCTTATGTGGATCCTGAGAAATTTAACAGGAACCCATGGGGGAGGGGAAGGAAAAAAAAAAAAAAAAGAGGTTAGAGTGGGAGAGAGCCAAAGCATAAGAGACTGTTAAAAACTGAGAACAAACTGAGGGTTGATGGGGGGTGGGAGGGAGGGGAGGGTGGGTGATGGGTATTGAGGAGGGCACCTTTTGGGATGAGCACTGGGTGTTGTATGGAAACCAATTTGTCAATAAATTTCATAAAAAAAAAAAAAAAAGAAAATGTGTATTCATGTCTTCTGCCCATATTTAAGTGGATTGTTTTTGGGGTGTTGAGTTTGATAAGTTCTTTATAGATTTTGGATACTAATCCTTTATTAGATATATCATTTGCAAATATCTTCTCCCATTCCATAGGATGACTTTTAATTTTGTTGATTATTTCCCTCACTGTGCAGAAGACTTTTATTTTGATGAAGTCCCAATAGCTCATTTTTGCTTTTATTTCTTTTGCCTCAGTATGTCTAGTAAGAAGTTAGTATGGCCATTGATGATGTCAAAGAGGTTACTGGCTATGTTTCCCTCTAAGATTTTGATAATTTCCTGTCTCACATTTAAGGCTTTAATCCATTTTGAATTTATTTTTGTGTATGGTGTAAAGAAGTGGTCCAGGTTCATTCTTTTGCATCTTCCTGTCCAGTTTTTCCAATACCATTTATTGAAGAGACTGTCTTTTCCATTGGACATTTTTTCCTTCTTTGTGAAAGATTAATTGAACACATAATTGTGGCTTTACTTCTGGGTTTTCTATTCTGTTCTATTGATCTATGTGTCTATTATTGTGCCAGTACCATACTGTATTTTGTTTTTGGGTTTTGAGTTTGATAAGTTCTTTATAGATTTTGGATACTAATCCTTTATTAGATATGCCAGTTGAAAATATTTTCTCCTATTCCATAGGCTGGCTTTTAATTTTGTTGATTATTTCCTTTACTCTGCAGAAGATTTTTATTTTGATGAAGTCTCAATAGTTCATTTTTGCTATTGTGTCAGTACCATCACTACAGTTTTGTAATATAACTTGAAGTCCAGAATTGTGATGTCTTCAACTTTGCTTTTCTTTTTTAAGGTTACTTTGGCTATTATGGTGTTTCATGGATCCATTCAAATTTTAGGATTGTTTGTTCTAGCTCTGTGAAAAATGCTGGTGGTATTTTGACAGGGATTGCTTTAAATGTGTAGATTCTTTGGGTAATATAGACATTTTAACAAGAGAAAATAGATTTCTTTTTTTTGTTGTTGTTTATTTATTTTTGAAAAAGAGAGAGAGACAGAACGTGAGCAAGGGAGAGTCAGAAAGAGAAGGAGACACAGAATCCAAGGCAGGCTCCAGGGTCTGAGGTGTCAGCACAGAGCTCAACATGGGGCTCAAGCCCACAAACTGTGAGATCATGACCTGAGCCAAAATTGGATGCTTAACCAACTGAGCCACCCAGGAGACCAAGAGAAAATAGATTTATTTCTTTCTTTTAAATATTTTAAATGTTTTATTTATTTTTGAGAGAGAGACAGAGCATGAGTGGGGTAGGGGCAGAGAAAGGGAGACACAGTATCAGAAGCAGGCTCCAGGCTCTGAGCTGTCAGCACAGAGCCCAATGTGGGGCTCGAACTCATGAACTATGAGATCATGACCTGAGCTGAAGTCAGATGCTCAATGGAGTGAGCCACCCAGGCGTCCCAAGAAAATAGATTTCTATTAGCATTGTTTATCTGTCTCAAAAATGTTCATGGGTATGTTCTTTAACATATAAAATATATTTACTTACAGTCTCCATGAAAAAACAAAAACAAAAACAAAAAACTCCAAAATCCATCTCTTTCAGAAGTTATTAGTTTGAATCTATTATTTTAATTTATTTTTTTTAATTTACATCCAAGTTAGCTAACATATAGTGTAATAATGATTTCAGGAGTAGAATTTAGTGATTTATCACTTACGTATAACACCCAGTGCTCATCCCAACAAGTGTCCTCAATTCCCCTTGCCCATTTAGCCCATCCTCACACCTAAAACTCCTCCAGCAACCCTCAGTTTGTTCTATGTATTTAAGTGTCTCTTATGGTTTGTCCCCCTCCCTGTGTTTATATTATTTTTTGCTCCCCTTCCCTTATGTTCATCTGTTTTGTATCTTAAATTCCACATGAGTGAAGTCATGTGATATTTGTCTTTCTGTGACTAATTTTGCTTAGCATAACACACTCTAGTTCCATTCATGTAGTTGCAAATGGTAAGATCTCATTCTTTTTGATTGCCAAGTAATACTCCATTGTGTGTGTGTGTGTATACATATGTATATGTATATGTATATGTATATGTATATGTATATGTATACACACACACACACACACACACACACATCACCTCTTCCTTATCCATTCATCCGTCGATGGACATTTGGGCTCTTTTCATACTTTGGCTATTGTCAATAGTGCTGCTATAAACTTTGGGGTGCATGTGCCTCTTCGAAACAGCACTCCAGTATCCTTTGGATAAATACCTAGTAGTGCAATTGCTCGGTTCTAGCGTAGTTCTATGTTTAACTTTTGAGGAACCTTCAGAGTGTCTGCACCAGTTTGCATTCCCATCAGAGTGCAAAAGAGGTTGCTCTTTCTCCACATCCTTGCCAACATCTGTTGTTGCCTGAGTTGTTAATGTTAACAATTCTGACAGGTGTGAGGTAGTATCTCATTGTGGTTTTGACTTGTATTTCCCTGATGATGAGTGATGTTGAGGATGTTTTCATGTGTCTGTTAGCCATCTGGATGTCTTTGGAGAAGTGTCTATTCATGTCTTTTGCCCATTTCTTCACTGGATTATTTGATTTTGGGTGTTGAGTTTGATAAGTTCTTTATGGATTTTGGATACTAACCCTTTATCTGATACGTCATTTGCAAATATCTTCTCCCAATATGTTGGTTGCCTTTTAGTTTTGCTGATTGTTTCCTTTGCTGTGCAGAAGCTTTTTATCTCGATGAGGTCCCAATAGTTCATTTTTGCTTTTGTTTCCTTTGCCTCTGAAGACATGTCAAGTAAGAAGTTGCTGCGGCTGAGGTCAAAGAGATTATTGCTGCTTTCTCCTTAAGGATTTTGATGGTTTCCTGTCTTACGTTTAGGCCTTTCATCCATTTTGAATTTATTTTGGTGTATGGTGTAAGAAAGTGGTCCAGGTTCATTCTTCTGCATGTCGCTGTCCAGTTTTCCCAGCACCGCTTGCTGAAGAGACTATCTTTATTCCATTGGATATTCTTTCCTGCTTCCAAAGATTCATCAGCCATACATTTGTGGGTCCATTTCTGGGTTTTCTATTCTGTTCCATTGTTCTCTGTGTCTGTTTTTGTGCCAGTACCATACTATCTTGATAATTACAGCTTTGTAATACAGCTTGAAGTCCGGGATTTTGATGCCTCCAGCTTTGGTTTTCTTTTTCAGGATTGCTTTGACAAATAAATAAATGGCATCCAAATTGGCAAGGAGGAGGTCAAACTCTCACTTTTTTCAAACAACATGATACTCTACATGGAAAACCCAGACTCCACCAAAAAACTGCTATAGCTGATCCAGGAATTCAGCAAAATTGCAGAATATAAAATCAATGTACAGACATCAGCTGCATTCTATACACCAATAATGAAGCATCAGAAAGAGATATCAAGGAATTGATCCCATTTACAATTGCACCAAAAACTATAAAATACCTAGGAATAAACCTAACCAAGGAGGTGAAAAATCTATACACTGAAAACTATAGAAATCTTATGAAAGAAATTGAAGAAGACACACACATACACAAAATGGAAAAACATTCCATGCTCATAGTTTGGAAGAACAAATATTGTTAAAATGTCAATACTACCCAAAGCAATCTACATATTCAATGCAACGCCTATCAAAATAACACTAGCATTCTTCACAGAGCTAGAACAAACCATGCTAAAATTTGTATGGAACAAGAAAAGACCCCAAATAGCCAACATTTGAATGTATTAAAGTAGGATTCATTCAAGAATGGACTCTAAGATGAAGATTAACATGAAGGGTATCTTTTTTGTCTCCCTCTCTCTCTGTCTCTGTCTTTGTGTGTGTGTGTGTGTGTGTGTGTGTGTGTGTGTGTGTGTATGGACTTTCAGTAAAAATGTCTGTAGGAGTGTGGAGGAATCTTGACTGGTTAGATAGATAATTTGATATGAAAGTCAGTTGTAATGGATAGTTCTGCCAATCCTACAGAAAACTCTGGAACTGGAATAGCCCTCAAAGTTATCCCAGATTGAGGCAAAGAGGCAAGATTTATGTACTCCTGCAGCAATAGGTCACTGAATGAGATCTGCTCCACCAACCAGGAGTGTAACTTGGGTGAGGTAGCTTCATTTGGATCAGAAAAATCCCAGGGGCACCTGGGTGGCCCAGTTGGTTAAGCGTCTGACTCTTGATTTCATTCAGGTCATGATCTCACTGTCTATGAGTTTGAGCCCCACGTTGGGCTCTATGCTGACATCACAGAGCCTGCTTGAGAGTCTCTCTCTCCCTCTCTCTGTCCCTCCCCTGCTCATGTTCTCTTCTCTCTTTCTCTCTCTCTCTCTCTCTCTCTCTCTCTCTCAAAAATAAATAAATAAATAAATAAATAAATAAATAAACTTTAAAAAATAGAATTAAAGAAAAATCCAGAAGGACTCAGCTATATTCCAATAGCAGCCAGGACTCAGCTCTGCAATAGTGCAGACTGAATTTATTAGAGTCTGCTCTAGCACCACTTATATCCAACTGCTTCATCCAGTCTGGGAATAGCCCCTCCATTGTTTAGGTTGGTTCCTTTGCCTGAGGAAACATAAATATAGAAGGATAGAGAATGAACTACAACAGACCCACTCACTGCAGTATTCTTAAAGCCTCAACTTATCTTATCATTTTCCACCTCTACCATGTATTCTAAATTCCCCTCACCTTCAGCTAGTGCCTTTACTGTCTATGTGGATTTCATGGCAGGTGACCCAGATCCTTCTTCCCAAAAAAGTATGAATCTCTGGATACCATGCTCTTCTCAGGGTATGACTGCTGCACTTGTTCATTCATCATCAAAATTTGGCAGCCTTCTGGGTGCTGAACATTTTCTTCCATCCTCCCACTGTTAGGCAGAATCCCTATATTTTCCTGATTAGGGATTAATTACACCTACCAGGTTAGTGACTTCTTTTCCTGTCCTCTGGCTCTTGGACTTGAGAAGATCAAAGTTCCTAGGTAAGAGCTGCAACTTAAATTTTAATTGTATTTTTGCTGTGTCCCCCACTCTGGGAAGACCCCCAGCCCAACAGAGTCTAAACTATAGGAATGGATAGCAAAATCCCTAAGTAAGTCACTGGAAGTGATGGTAAGTGGGGCCACTCTTACTTTTAACATCTTTGTTCCCAGATACACATATGCTAATTATTATAAATATATCTTCTTTATACTTAAATTATCATCAAATTTGCATATTGCACTAAACAATGAAGGTGCATACATATGTGACTGAATATTCAAAGACAGACATGTTGAGGTGCTCCTGGGTGGCTCAGTCAGTTCAGTGTCTGACTCCAGGTTTTGGCTCAGGTCATGCTTGTGAGATCAAACCCCACATCGGGCCTTGTGCTGGGCATGAAGCCTACTTGGGATTCTCTCTTTCCCTCTCCATCTGCCCCTCCCCCACTCACATTCTCTCTCCCTCTCTCTCTCTCTCTGCCCCTCCCATGTTGACTTACATGCACTCTTTCTCTCTTGAAAATAAAAATAAAAATAAAATAAAATAATAAAATACAAAGACAGGCATGTTGAAATAGGAGGCTAGGATACTGTTCATCTGCCATGATTAGAAAGGTAGCATTGCACTACCCAAAGCAATCTATATATTGAATGCAATATCCATCAAAATAACACCAGCATTCTTCACAGAGCTAGAACAAATGATCTTAAAATTTGTATGGAACCAGAAAAGACTCCGAATAGCCAAAGCAATCTTGAAAAAGAAAACCAAAGCTGGAGGCATCACAATCCCGGACTTCAAGCTGTATTACAAAGCTGTAATCATCAAGACAGTATGGTACTGGCACAAAAACAGACACTCAGATCAATGGAACAGAATAGGGAACCCAGAAATGGACCCACAAACATATGGCCAACTAATCTTTGACAAAACAGGAAAGAATATCCAATGGAATAAAGATAGTCTCTTCAGCAAGTGGACAGCGACATGCAGAAGAATGAACCTGGACCACTTTCTTACACCATACACCAAAATAAATTCAAAATGGATGAAAGGCCTAAACGTAAGACAGGAAGCTACCAAAATCCTCGAGGAGAAAGCAGGAAAAAACCTCTTTGACCTTGGCCGCAGCAACTTCTTACTCAACATGTCTCCAGAGGTGAGGAAAACAAAAGCAAAAATGAACTACTGGGACCTCATCAAAATAAAAAGCTTCTGCACAGTGAAGGAAACAATCAGCAAAACTAAAAGACAACTGACAGAATGGGAAAAGATATCTGCAAACGACATATCAGATAAAGGGTTAGTATCCAAAATCTATAAAGAACTTATCAAACTCAACACCCAAAAAAACAAAGAATCCAGTGAAGAATTGGGCAAAAGACATGAATAGACACTTCTCCAAAGAAGACATCTAGATGGCCAACTGACACATGATGAAATGCTCAACATCACTCCTCATCAGGGAAATACAAATCAAAACCACAATGAGATACCACCTCACACCTGTCAGAATGGCTAATATTAACAACTCAGGCAGCAACAGATGTTGGTGAGGATGTGGAGAAAGAGGATCTCTTTTGCACTCTGATGGGAATGCAAACTGGTACAGCCACTCTGGAAAACAGTATGGAGGTTCCTCACAAAATTAAAGAATAGAACTACTCTATGACCCTGATGGATCATTGCACTACTAGGTATTTATCCAAGGGATACAGATATGTTGTTTTGAAGGGGCACATGTATCTCAAAGTTTATAGCAGCACTATCAACAATAGCCAAGTATGGAAAGAGCCCAAATGTCCATCGACTGATGAATGGATAAAGAAGAGGTGGTATGTATAAACAATGGAGTATTACTTGGCTATCAAACGTATGAAATCTTGCCATTTACAACTACGTGCATGGAACTAGAGGGTATTATGCTTAGCGAAATTAGTCAGAGAAAGACAAATATCATATGACTTTACTCATATGTGGAATTTAAGATACAAAACAGATGAACATAAGGGAAGGGAAGCAAAAATAATACAAACACAGGGAGGGGGAAAAACATAAGAGAATCTTAAATATGGAGAACAAACAGAGGGTTGCTGGAGGGGTTGTGGGAGTGGGGGATGGGCTAAAAGGGTAAGGGGCATTAAGGAATCTACTCCTGAAATCATTTTTGCACTATATGCTAAATAACTTGGATGTAAATTTAAAAGAAAAAAAAACCCACAAAACAAAAACAAAAACAAAAAAACAGCTGCATCTTAAACTCACCAAGTTGTGCACATTAAATATGTATAGCTTTTTGTATGTCAATCATATGTCAATAAAGTGGTTTAAAAAAATAGGTAGCATTGCCCTCATTTGCAAGACAGTAATACTTGGTTGTAGACATGGAAGTAAATATATATTTTAAACCAGGTTTATTCATCAAACTGTGAAGATCCTCCCGTATTAAGATATCTCAAATATTTTTTTTCACTCACTGATTCCCCCTGAAGCTTTCCTAGTTCAGATTTAAAATTTCCCTTGGATTAACCTATAATCTTGTACGTTGAGATTAACTGTTTAAAGGATCTTTTTAAAATATAAATGTCACCACACTTAAAATCCTTCAAGAGATGTCCAATAAGTTACAAGGTAGTGGTGAGGCTCCATATTTGCACAAAGGTTTTCCATTATTCAATACCTGCTTTTATCTACTACTTTTTCTGTTAATTCTCTGGCTTGCACTCCAACAATGTAATATAGATCTCACACTGTTACTTACACCTAATCCTTTGCTCATGGTATGTTGTATGTCAGGATGCTGTATTAGTTTTTTATTGCTGCATAACAATCATCATAAACCTAATGGCTTACAACAATGCAAATTTATTATCTTACAATTCTACAGGTTAGAGGTCTGATATGAGTTTTACTGACCTAAAGTCAAGGTGTTGGGAAGCCTGAATTTCTTTCTGGAGAAATTGAGTGATTACTAAAATTGCAGACATGAGGACTGGGCTCCAGTCTCTTTGGAGCCACTTCCTTTGTTCTAAAACTTTTTATGCTATGTCTTCCAGGATAAAAAGGAAAAAGAACAAATTGAAAGAAATTGGCTGTTTGGGGATACTGATAGGCCAGATGTGCAAAGTGGTCATCAATAGGACAGAGCTTGTAGAATAATGGTTTATTTTATTCATGTAACTGTGGATTGTTCAAAAATTGAACTAAGATATGGTTTGCCACAGATCATACCCTACCACTTGCTATTCATGTTCCACTATTTTTCTTCACTCCTTGACTTTACTGAATGGCCTCCACAGGGATTTGAGTTTATGACTCCAATTCTAAGTTTTCTTTGAGAGAGATAGGTGAAGGAGTAGTCTTGCCCTACTATACGTTTAAAATATGATTCCAGGTCATGAATTTATTTCCACACCATGGACTTCTTTTCCAAGCTCCAAATGCCTAATTGACTACACTTTTTAATGAGAATAATGATAATAATAATACTTCACAATTATTAACCATTTACTAAGTGCCATATATTGTACCAAATGCTTTACATAATATATGGTACCTTATTACATTTATTCCTCTATTAACCCATTAGGAGGTATTATTTATCCCTGTTCGACAGATGAGAAAGTAGGAGCTTATAAGGGTAAAAAAACAACAACAAAAACTTTTCTGGATACATAGCTAGTAATCTGAATATAAACTGGATTCATCTCAGGCTGACCTATTCCTGAGCTTGAGTTCTTAACCACTATACACTCTCTGTGTTACATAGGCAACTGGAGCTCAATATCTTCAAAATGCAATTAATTAATTCCTCCCTTTAAGCCTGTTCCTTATAAAGTATTCTTTATCTCATTAAATAGAACTCTCATACACTTGATTCTTCAGAAGTCAAACCAGGAAGTGATCTTCATTCCTTCCTGCCTATTGTTAAAACCACACATACAATAAATACCAAATCATGAAAATTCCAAGTCATGAAATTTCTTTCTTCTATATATCTCATGATACTATTCACTCTTCTTGCCAGTTGTATTGTGGTGCTTGATGATTTCTTACTTGGACTTCTGCAACACTTCTTACTTGCTTTTCCTTTATCAACCCTTCCCTAATGCATTCTTTATATCATAGCCCTGCTGAGTATTTTAAAATGCAAATATGATTATGTTACTTCCCTGGGTAAATTCTTCATCGGTTTCCCTTTACTCTAAAGATACAATTTCTATTCTTTGTTTTGGCCTGTGTATACCTTCTCAGCTAACTCTATGCCTAACTCACAGTCTAGTCTTCTGCCACACTTTTTATTCTTTCTGCTACCACTATCTGGGACTTATCTCAGTTCTACAAATATGCTATATTCTTCATCCCTACATCCATTTCTTTAGTGGAATACAGAGGGAGGAAAATATAATGTACAGTGTCTGGTAAATAAGTAAAGGCAAAATCCATGGCATCATAAAATAGTATTAATTTTTCTAATAACAGAAGTTGTTGAGGTTATAAGCAGAATGGTAAGCAGATTTGCATTTAAAAAACAGTAGCAGGAAGAGAGAGAGAGACAAGAACAGACATTAAGCTATTGCATTTATCTAAGTAAATATGTCAAGAAATAGAGATAAAAGTTCAGTTTCAATTCTATTAGAGTGGGGAGTCTGGTATCTTTGAGTCTCTGCATTTGTTTTTCTCTTTGCCTAGGAGGTCTCACTGTCAAATCCATACTATCAACATATGAGAAAATGAAGAGGGTCTATGCCTTTTATAAAACAATACCAGATGGATAGAAAGTACACATTCCATATGTGTTATGAAAAAGACATCACAGAATGAAATAATGTACATGGTCATTCTTGGTGTCTGAAATTAGTGCTTAATAAAACTTCTATAATATATATGTGAATTTCCAGGGAGAGATCTACCCCTTTCTGGAAAACTTCAAAATACCAAGAAGTGACTTTTGTTAATAAGATATAGAGGAGATTGTATTCTTTTATTACTTCATTATTTTTATATCATAATAAAAGAAACATCTGTTAGAGCAATTCTGAAATATTTTGGCCTTAAGATTCCTTTAAACTTAAGATTCCTTTAACAATTATTGAGAACCCCACAGATCATTTATTTATGGGGCATTGTTTCTATTGATATTTACCATATTAGAGATTAAAACTGGGTCATATTACTTACGTATTAATTCATTAAAATAACAATAATAAGGGGCACCTGGGTGGCTGTTGGTTAAGTGTGCAACTTCGGCTCAAGTCATAATCTCGTGGTTAGTGAGTTCGAGCCCCACATCATGCTCTGTGCTGACAGCCCAGAGCCTGGAGCCTGCTTCGGATTCTGTGTCTCCCTCTCTCTCTGCCCCTCTCCCACTTGTGCTCTGTCTCCCTCTTTCTCAAAAATAAACATTAAAATTTTTTTAAAAAATAAAATAAAATAACAATAATAAGCCCATTGCATATTAGCATAAATAACACATGTTTTAAAAATAAAAGGATAAAACAAAACTGAAATAATTTAGTGAGAAGAGTAGCATTAGTTCTCCAGAGCTTATTCATCCCATATAACTGAAACTTTGTACTCTCTAGAGATCTAGTATATGCCATGGTGACTATAGTTAATACTGTCTTGTGTACATAATATTTGCCAAGAAAGTTGATACCCATTGTATAGTTTTCCCTAACTCTATATGCCATTGCTCCAAATTAGATTACTAGGCCTCTCCTTTCTCACAGTGTTCTATATCCAAAACTGAAAACATCCTATCAACCGTACCTTCTAAATATGTTCCAAATTTGTCCACATGTCTCCATCTCTATTGGTACTACCTTACATCTAATAATATTATCTCCTACCTGAGTTAGTGTGTCTCTTCTAACTCTTCTCCTACTGTCCAGTCTTGCTCTCTGAGCCTTTTTTTTTTTGCCAATTAAAAAAAGAAATTTGACGATAGTTGACACACAATGTGTTTTTTTAAGTTTTTTTTTTTTAATTTAATGTTTATTTATTTTTGAGAGAGGGGGAGACAGAGCATGAGCAGGGGAGGGATAGAGAGAGAGACACACACAGAATTCCAAGCAGGCTGCAGGCTCTGAGCTGTCACCACAGAGCCTGACATGGGGCTCAAACTCACAAACGGTGAGATCATGACCTGAACCGAAGTTGGATGCTTAAGCGACTGAGCCACCCAGGTGCCCCAACACACAATGTTAATTTCAGGTGTACAACATAGTGATCCAACAAGTTTATATGTTGTGCTGCACTCACCACGAGTGTAGCTACCATCTCTCACCATACAATGCTATTATAATATCATTGACTATATTCCTTATTCTGTACTCTTACCCTGTTATTTATTTATTCTGTAATTGAAAGCTTGTATCTCCCACTTCCCTCCATCCTTTTTGCCCATCACTCTACCCTGTCTCCTCTGGCAATTGTTAGTTTGTTTTCTGTATTTATAGGTCTGATTCTGCTTTTTATCTGTTTACTCATTTGTTTTGTTTTTTAGATTCCACATATAAATGAAATCATCTGGTATTTGTCTTTCTCTCTCTGACTCATTTCATTTAGCATAATACTCTCTAGGTTCATCCATGTCATCGCAAATGACACAACTTACTCTTTTTTGTGACTGAATAATATTCAAATATTTACCACATCTTCTTTATCCATTCAATTATTGATGAATGCTTGGGTTGCATCTATATCTTGACTACTGTGGAAAATAGTATGGAGTTTCCTCAAAAAATTAGAAATAGAAATACCATATGATTCAATAATTCCACTTCTGGGTATTTACCCAAATAAAATGAGAAGACTAATTCAGAAAGATATATGTACCTCTGTGTTTACTGCAGCATTTTTTACATGCTCTTTTTTATAATTTGAATCCTTTTCCCAAAGATGTTCATGTGCTACTTCCTCACATTCTTGAAATATCACTTCTCAGTGAGGCTTTTCTTGACCATCAAATACAGTCAACAGTGACAGCCTTTCTGAATATAGCCTTTACCCCTTTCCTACTTTAATTTTTCTCCACAGCACTTTTCACCATCTAACATACTATGTCTTTTATTTATTTCTCATGTTTATTGTTTGCCCACACCTATTAAAATCTAAGACTCTAGAGGGCAGTGTTTTTGTCTGTTCTGTTCACAGTCTGGTATAGTATAGAGTAGCTGCTCAGGGGATATTGGGTGCATGAACTAGTAAACCTGCAGTCTTTAAGTTCTGATCCCTGTGTATTCCAGCCTGCATCTCAAGATAGCCTCCTCCTCCCACTCTATCACTTGAATAGATCTCCAAAGGAATTATTTATAGTTTCTCAACAAATCACACTTTTTGTCATCTCTTGGCTTTTTCACAAAATACTCGCTTTATGTAGTAAGCTGTTTTTCCTCATTTCCAACTGGATAACTTCAACCTGAACTTCAGGACTTAATTTGTAGATCATCCTAAACTATTTCAGGTATCTCCACCAGACTATAAACTCCTTTAAGGTGGAAGATATGCCTTGTTCAACAATTTATTCCCAGTAACTTTCAAAAAAGTCAATCATTAAGTATTAAATAATGAATGAATGAATGAGGGTTCTACACTTGATGCATAAAGGCTGTCATCCATGCTTGATGGCAGCCCCATGGCCTGCTACAATTACTGCCTCTTTATCAGAGAAGTTTGGGCCTCAGGATTTTCAAAGGAAGGTGCAATTCTCCTCCCTGTTCCTACCAGGTCTGGGTTAGATTCACTGCAAAGTTTAGCAGTTATGATCTTGGATACAAAGTGCTTGATCCACATTCCTCAGACCATTGCTAACTTCTTCTCATGGTCATGGCTGGTCAGTTATGTTTTTACTTCCTATATCAAGGAAAACTTCTTCTGACAGTGACCTTGAAATATCAGCTTTGTTTAGCTGTCCTCTCTTCTGTCTTTAATATCAATTACTTGCTAATTCCAACAGCTAGTGTAGTTTCTTACGCACATAGCTCTAGGCACACTGGTCCTTTTGCTATTCTTAGAATACTCTAATTTATTTCCATCGTCGACCCTTTAAAATTCTCTGCCTTTTTGTATTTAAATATAAATATAAACATTTTAATAAATTTTATGTGTGGCCGTGCACTGAAGAAAAGGTTCTCAGACACCAGACTGAGTGGACATGCAGCCTGCCTCTGTGAGAGAACAGCAGCAGCTGGGGCCTGCACATAGTCTTTATTTTATGTTTTATTAGGTATAAACATCAAAGAGCCTCAAAGCATGAGAGGGAGCACAAAGGGTCTTAGACATTAACCAAACATACATCTGGTTTTACGTGAAGGCATAAAGGGAGTGTGTGTGGTTTTAAGGAATGTCAGGGAGTTACAGCAGGTGCTGTATTTTAACTGTCCTCTGGGAGATCACGGGGCTCTGCATCTCATAATGCTATTGGGTTTGACAGTCTTGAGACCAGAACATTGCTGATGTTTCAGCTATTGCCCCATTCACCCTTCAGGACTTATAATACATGCTCTAGAAATAAGTCCACATTTATATAAATATAAAATATAATCCCCTTCCTTTAATTTTTTTGGAAAATTCCTTATTATAAAGGTCTTCCCTGCCCACAGACTACCTGGACATTTAGCACTGTCTTAAATAATTAATCACTTACTTTTCTATTGTCTGTCTCTCCCACCAAAATGTAAGTTAAAAGCATAGTCTTTTGTTGTTTTGTCTACTAGCTTCCTAAAGTGGAAACTATGCCTGGAAATAGCGCATTCAATGTTATTTATGGAATGGGGGAATACTCCTCCACCCACACAATTTTGGCCCATCTAACTTCTCCTTGTTCCTTAAGACAGCTAAGTCAGCCCCTCTGGAAAATTATCCACGGTTCTCCATCCCCTCAGGGCCATTCCAGGGCTCCCTCTTTTCCTTATAACAAATTTTCCATGATATATTTTACTCTGTGTTCGGCTCAGGTCATGATCTCGTGGTTCGAGGCTTTGAACCCTGCATCAGGCTCTGTGCTGGCAGCTCAGAGTCTGGAGTCTTTGGATTCTATGTCTCCCTCTCTCTCTGCCCCTCCCTGGCTCACACTGTCTCTCTCTCAAAAATAAACATTAAAAAATTAAAAAAAAAGAATGAAAGTAACTAAAGTTTATTGTGAGCTGAAAAACATGCTAATAATTTTATTTGAAACTTTCATATATATCATATATTTAAATTGTGTAGAGATCCTTTTGGGTTAGGCATTGTTGTTGTTAGATTCATTTTAATTGAAAATTGAGCTCATATAAGGAAAATAATTTTCCTAAGTCACACAGAACGTAGAACTTTCTAAACCTGACTCCAAGTGTAGTATACTTTCTAATGTATCACAAAAACTTTTAAATTTGCTATAAGATATAAGAAAACATGACTCCCATATGAGGACTAAAATTGCAAGTACACAGCATAGATATAGATTCCAGCTGTAGAGCTGTATGCATGCTTTGGAATTTGCTGTGGCTGTATGGTTTTCCTGAAGTTTTGCATGTACGCAGCACCCAATACACTCACACACATCCTCTATTTTATTCTATTTGTTTTGCATAAGTACCTTTGGATCTTCCACATGTAACACCCAAAGTTCACATATACCTTATCACTGAAGAAACAGCTTTCTCATGTCAGACAGAATGAGGCACTGGTGGGAGAAGGCATAACCTGTCAAGAGTTAAATGTCAGATATGCCAGATAGCCTCAGATAAGTCCAACCTCAAATGAGAACTGACTCCACATAAACCTTGTAGTAGAGGTTTTTGTCTTTGGCCCTTTGCCACTCCCCTTCTTGACCCTGCACTGTGCAGAAACATGACCCCCTCAATCTTTCCTCCAGATGCTCAAAACCTTCCTTAGCAGCATTTTAACCTGGGCTGCTTTCCTCACAGATACCTCAAAGGCAAAATTAATAATACTATATTGACATACATTACTCAAAAGATAATTTTAATTAAGTTTTTAATTTTAATGCCAATATAGTTGACATAGAATGTTGTATTAGTTTCAAGTGTACAATATAGTGATTCAGCAATTCAATACATTACTCAGTGTTCATCATGATAACTGTGCTCTTAATCCTCTTCACCTGTTTCACCCACTGCCCCCCAACCACCTTCCCTCTGGTAACCATATTTGTTCTCTGTAATTAAGAGTCTGTTTCTTGGTTTGTCTCTCTTCTTTTTTTCCCCTTTGTTCTTTTGTTTTATTTCTTAAATTCTGCCTGTGAATGAAATCATATGGAATTTGTCTTTCTCTTACTGTCCTATTTTGCTTAGCATTATACACTCTAGCTCCATTCATGTTGTTGCAAATGACAGGATTTCATTCTTTTTTATGGCTGAATAATATTCCATTGTATATGTATATATATGTATACCACATCTTTATCCATTTGTCTATTGATGGGCACTTGGGCTGTTTCCATAGTATGACTATTGTAAATAATGCTGCTATAAACACAAGGGTGCATGTATCCCTTTGAATTAGTGCTTTTGTCTTTTTTGGGTAAATACCTAGTAGTGTGATTACTGGATCATAGGGTAGTTTACTTTTAACTTTTTGAGGAACCTCAATACTCTTTTACAAAGTGGCTACACCAGTTTGAATTCCCACCAGCAGTGTAAGAGGGTTCTTATTTCTTCACAACCTTTCCAGCACTTACAGTTTTTGGTGTTTTTTATTCATTTATTATTATTATTTTTATTTTAGAGAGAGTGAGAACAAGGGAGAGGGGTAAAGGGAGAGAGAGAGAATCCCAAGAAGGCTCCATGCTCAGTGCAGAGCCCAATGTGGAGCTTGATCCCATGACCTTGGGATCATGACCTAAACTAAAATCGGGAGTTGGGTGACCAACCAACTAAGCCACCCAGGAGCCACCTTGTGTTTTTTATTTTAAATATTCCAACAGGTGTGAGATGATATCTTGTTATAATTTTGATTTGTATTTCCCTGATGTTGAGCATCTTTTCATGTGTCTGTGGCCATCTGTATGTCTTCTTTGGAGAAATGTCTATTCATGTCTTCTGCCCATTTTTAACTAGATTATTTGGGCTTTGGCTGTTGATTTGTATCAGTTCTTTATATATTTTGGATATTAACCCTTTATCATATGTGTCATTTACAAATATCTTCTCCCATTCCATAGGGTGTCTTTTAGTTTTGTTGATTGCTTTCTCTGCTGTGCACAATCTTTTTATTTTGATACAGTCCCAATAGTTTATTTTTGTTTTTATTTCTTTTGCCTCAGGAGACATATCTAGAAAAACATTGCTATGGTTGATGTCAGAGAAATTACTGCCTGTGCTCTCTTCTAGGATTTTTGTGGTTTCAGGTCTCACATTTAGGTCTTAAAAGATAATTTTTTTTTCTAGGTCAATGTGGTGGCAAAATTGTAATGGACAGATAAGAGGGTATAAGGAATTATCTCTTTTTGGTTCACTGACCTTTCCAATATCTTCAATCCCTCAATTTTTTTCTACTTATCACTTCCCCTGCTTCCACCCTAATTTTCTCTACTTTTTCCTGACTTGCTAGGAACAATGACAACAAAAACAACTTCAGATATTTCTCTGGATATATTGTTCTCTCTCTCACCTCTGCCTCAGCTTTGCACATACCGTTCCTTCAGATTAGACCATAATTTTCCGGTTTGACTGCCTAACTCTTATATATCCTGTCAGGCTGGCTACTGTATCAACTCAAGGAAATCTTTCTTGACACTCTGTTGTCCCACGTGGAAGAAGATATTTCTCTTTTTGCTTCTATATTAACTTCTTTTTTACTTTGAGCAACACAGTTAACATATGGCTGTATAATAAACCACCCCCAAATTTAGTGTCTTAATAAACAAACAAACAAACAAATAAACAAACAGTTATTTAGCTTGCAAATCTGCAGCGTGGGCTGGGTTCGATTGATTATTTTATTGGATATCACCTGGAAATGCAGGAAAAATGGGGGTTGGAATAATAGGAAGATTTTTGCACTCACTAGTAGTTGATAAATTTCCAGCTAAGGCTTAGACTTTAGCTTGGTCTGGGACATCTATATGTGGCTTCTCCATGTGGTCTCAGCTTCTCAGTGTGGTGGCTGTGTTCAAAAAGCAAGCATTGAGTGAGATAGGGGTGGATATATAAATAGGGAAAAAAAAGAGGGAGAAAGAATGAGTTTGGGGAAGTATATACCAATGAAAAACATATAATCTTTTATGACGTAGCCTCGAGAGTCTTGCAAGATCACTTCCACAACATTCAATTCATTGAACCTGTTACAAAGTCCTACCCTGTTACGAGGGGAAGAAAAAAAACAGACTGTCTCTCTTGATGGGGGAATGACAAATTTCTGGAAGAGGATGTAGGATTAGAAATACCTCTGTGGCCATTTTTGTAAAATACAATCTGCCATGTCATACTGCATTGTGTTTTCCCCCCACCAGAATGATAGTTCTGTAAGAGCTGTGCCTTCTTGATCATTTCTGTGTGTATTTGTTGAGTAAATAAATAATTGTTTTCTCCACTTCATACACATTAGATATTATAAAGGCTAGAGGAATAAGGGTATACTGAAGGAAATAGTACCTCTAAGACTAGACCCAGCTAACAACAAAAGGCATGGGCCACACGATCTCGGATCTGTTTGGTCTTCACACTATAGACTATGGGGTTCATCAGGGGAGGGGCTAGAAGGTACACAAAGCCCATGATCACTTGGACAAGATGAGGTGCCTTGTTCCCAAACCGGTGGATGATGGACAAACCAATCATGGGAGTGTAGAAGAGGAGCACAGCACATATATGGGAAACACAGGTGTTGAGCGCTTTGAATCTCTCAGCCCTTGATGCAATAGACAGCACAGTACGCAGGATCAGGGCATAGGAGAAGAGAATGAGCAGTGAGTCTACACCCACTGTTGAAACAATGACAAACATGCCATAGATGCTGTTGGCTTTGATGTCTGCACAGGCCAATTTCATTACTTCTTGATGGAGACAATAGGAATGTGAGAGAAGTGCAGAGCCACAATAGGAGAATCTTTTGAGCATAAAAGGCAATGGGAAAATGAGTGCTACACTGCGACCCAGGGAAACCAGGCCAATCCTGCCAATGACTGTGTTGGTGAGAATGGAAGCATAGTGCAAGGGGCAACAAATGGCCACAAAGCGGTCAAAGGCCATAGACAGCAGCACAGAGGACTCTAGGAAGGACAAACAGTGAATGAAAAAGAGCTGGGCAAAACAGGCATCGTGACCAATATCTCGCGCCCCAATCCAAAAGATGCCTAGCACTGTAGGGAGGGTGCAAAGAGACAGACCCAGGTCAGTCACAGCCAGCATGGACAGGAAAAGGTACATAGGCTCATGGAGTGAGGGCTCTGTTTTAATGATAAAAAGGATAGTACAGTTGCCCAGGATGGAAACCAGGTAAATGAAGCACAATGGGATGGAGATCCAGATGTGCATGTGCTCCAGCCCAGGAATGCCACTCAGCAGAAAGGTGGAGGAAATGTTGCTGCTGCTTTCCAAGGGTCCCAAAGACATTGTGTGTGGAGGGAAGAGGAAAATTGGATTCCTTCCAAATTCCTGAAATGAATTCAGAAAAAAAGCAAGAGGTCGAACCTGGGAAGAAATTAGAAACCAAACCAAACCAAACCAAAACAACAACAACAAAAACTAACAAACAAAACAAAACAAAACAAAACAAAACAAAAAAAAACATGAGAATCAAGTAGACCTAGAAGTGTACATCTCCTCCAGAGGTCACTTCCTTCTGGTCTCTGGCCTTCTTTCCACATTGTTTTAGAAAAATGTTTTTCTTTGAATTCTTTTCTCCTTTCTCCTTCAGGCTGAGAGGTCTGAGCATCTACACTATTCCTGTTGGTTATACTAATTTTGCCTACCTCTTTTGAGGAGATCTTTAATTAAACACTCCTCACCTGCCTCTTTTCTGCCAGAACTCTCATTAATGTTCTAACCTTTCTTTCAACTTCTCTTTCTTTCCTTTCTCTTACCTTACTTCCTTTGCTATTCCTTTGTCACTGTCCATTCTTCCTTCCTTTCTCCCTCTCTCCTCCCTACCTCCCTTCCCTCCTTCTTCTCTCTCTTTCTCTCTTCCTTTTTTCCAATCTCTTTCTTCTTCTTTCCTTCCTTCCTTCCTCTTTCTTTCTTTCTTTCTTTCTTTTGTTATTTTGTTCATTTTTTCTTTCATTTTTTGCCTTTCTTTCTCTTCTTTCTTTCTTTCTTTCTTTCTTTCTTTCTTTCTTTCCTTCTTTCTTCCCTCTTGCTTATCTTCATCAGCCACATATAATTGCTAACCTTAGACACAGATTAATCCTTCACTCACCTTCTCCTCTGGTCTTCCAGTTGTGGAAGCCTAGTTTGATCCAGATAGCTCACATGTGCTACTCAGCTCACAGAATTCCAGTAAGGACTGGGGAGTGAATGAATGGCTGTCTGTAAAGTTATTCTTGACTGCTGAAGTGCCATATCAAAGCTCTGGTTCTCCTGTGAGTCAGTAACCTGCATTCCCTGGAGATCTAGAGTTCAACTTGTATCAACCTAGGTGAGAGAAAAGGCTGAAGCACCATCAACCATGGCCACATCCACAATTGCAAGGCAGAGTCCGTGAGAGTCCACAGAATAGAATGAAATATGCCAGTAGGACTTATTCTTCCTTAGATTAAACAATGAAGGTTCATGAGAGGACAGTCACTGGGCAGAAATCTTATGCCAATTTAAGACTCCTGACTTTCAAAGCAGTGATCTGCCCACTCCCAGTTAATAATTCCACTAGAATGTGAGCTCAAAAATGGCAGAGGCTTGGCTTTGCTTCCTTCTGTAAAGACAGTGCTTATAATGGCTATGGTATACAGTAGGCACTCAGAAATTGTTTTATGCATGGTTAAGAGCTAAATTTATTTAGTTAGCTGTTAGTAACTCAGTGCATATTTTATCACTTAAAGAAAATCCTATGAATTGGGGCACCTGGGTGGCTCAGTCAGTTAAGTGTCCAACTTTGGCTCAGGTCATGATCTCAGAGTTTGTGAGTTCGAGCCCTGTGTCAGGCTCTGTACTGACTGCCTGCTTTGGATTCTGTGTCTCCCTCTCTTCTGCCCCTCCCTGACTCGTGCTTTCTTTCTCTCTCTTTCAAAAATAAATAAACACTAAAAATTTTTTTAATCCTGTGAAAAAAGTTCTATTAATAGTACCATATTATAAATGAAGAAATAGAGGATTAGAGACAGTTAATATATCTAAGATCAAAGATACAGTAAATGGCCAAAATGAGATTTGAACTAATATCCAGTTATTCTCTAGATTCCAGGCTCTCAACAAACATTATACTTTCTCCCCACATACAGGACTATTCATTGTCAGCTAGAAGCAGCTAGCACAATATCAAGGGCTTAATAGACCTTCAGAAAAGTACTGATTCTTTAGCTAAATTAATAAAGTGACTGGAGAAATACACACCCTCTCTCACTCCAAACACCAGTGAAATTAATAGCCAGTGTCATTAACTCACTGTCCACCTGAAGGTCAGATTGGCTCTTGTGCTGTTCCTCAGCTTCTACTTCAGCCATGATCAGTGGTCACCACATCATTCATCAAAATGAATTCAGAAGAGCTGTGATAAACTTACCTGTCGGGGACAGGCAAGCTACCTGGTGATTAACGATATAATGCACAAAACTTAAGGCAGAAAATGTTTTGACATGAAAACGAAGTAGGGTAGTGAAGAAAGAATATATATTACTTAATAATATAAAAGTTAATTTATAATACATGATGAACATCTATTATTTTCCAGGCACTGTACTAGGAGCACTGCAAAAGAAATAGCATTTAGATCTTAGAAAAACCCTGCAAGTTAATATTATTACCTCGATTTGCAAATGAGGAGAGAAGCTTACAGAATTTGATGATGTGCATAAAATCATACTATCAATCAGTGACAGCTGGAATTCAAACTGAAATCTCTGGAGCTCCAAGGAGCATTCTGAAAGTTTGGAAACATTTAGTTTAATATAGCTGGGTAGTTTTTTTAAGCTGAGACAGCCTGAAATGAGTGAAGATTGAATGACAAAAATAGAGGGAAATATCAAAAGTCTTTTTTCCCCACCTTCTTTTACCTCAAGATAGACTCTCTTCAGAGTTTGTGCTTCACATTTTAAAGGGAGTAGGGCAGAGTAAGAATCAGATAGAGAGAGAGAGAGAGACAGACAGAGAGAGAGAGAGAGAGAGAGAGAGAGTTATGAGAATAAGTTGAAGGAAAGGACTTGGATATAAAAGAAAATCCAGAATAGTGAAGCCAAGAGATATCTGCCTGGGAAAGACCACCTTTAGCCTGTTGGCCAGAGAGATCTTAGTAAGGTAACTATTCTAAGGGGTTCTTATTTAAAGGTCTTCAGAGTATCCATTTTCAGATTTGGTGAGGATTTCATTGTTCTTGACCAGTTCAAGTGTAGAGGGGAGTGGTAAACTTAACAAATGGCTTGCTCACAATTGTTCTTGGAGAACACTTCCTAGAGGTACTTGCACAAGTTCAATGGCTGCTTCTAATTCTATCACTCAGACTCTGTGGTTGCTCAGGAAAATGTCCTTTCATGTCACAGACAAGCTTTTCTTTCAGAAGATCACTTGACTTCCTACCCCTCTGTCTCTGCTTCTTGGAATTAACTCCTGATTCTGCTAACCTTGTGTCTGAGGCTAAGGAGTAGAGACTGAACTTATAGCTAATCTCACTCTTGCATCTTGGTTTCGCTTGCCTAACTTGTCTGTCTCTGTGGGTCTCAGTAATACTCTTATGTTGCCACATATGAGGCAACTCTCTGGGCTAGAAGTCAATGAAGTGAATGGGTGTGAGAAAGCTGCTGTCTCCCTACTAAGCTAGTGCTAAAACCAGACGTGGGATCCCATGAAGTTAGTGAGATCTGACTGCAATGGTCACCACCTTCTGCAGGCATCTTCTACAGCCTTTCTTGTGCTTCAAAGTCCCTTCTCTCCTCTCCCTCTCCAGAGCTCAGACTGAGCCTTCTAGGACCTCTTCTTGGCTTCACAACTGAGCACCAGACACCTGACTTACCTATCAAGGCTAGGTGCAGAGACTTCAGTTCTTGTGACAGGGGAGAAGGAAAGTTAAAACCAGAGACTCTGGAGGGTATGGAGAGACTGAAGGATGGATGTTGAATTCCTTGATTTTTATGAAACTTCCCAAGGTCCCCATTGAGACCATTTCAAGAATCTTTCATCAATTCCCTAGGAGGACTGGTTTTCTGGACCTCATTATCTCATACTCTGGGGATAAGGGAAAGAAAAGAAGGGAGGGGCGCCTGGGTGGCGCAGTCGGTTAAGCGTCCGACTTCAGCCAGGTCACGATCTCGCGGTCCGTGAGTTCGAGCCCCGCGTCGGGCTCTGGGCTGATGGCTCAGAGCCTGGAGCCTGTTTCCGATTCTGTGTCTCCCTCTCTCTCTGCCCCTCGCCCGTTCATGCTCTGTCTCTCTCTGTTCCAAAAAAAATAAATAAACGTTGAAAAAAAAAATTAAAAAAAAAAAAAAAGAAAAGAAGGGAATAGCTTTGTGAGATATCTAAATGGGAATCCCAGGAGATGTTACACACTGTAGCTACTTTTTGAAGATATCGTGAAATATTTTGAACAGCTCCACAACTTTAGGAAACCAGAGTGGGTGTTGTTGATAATGTTTTATATATGATGTATCATAACCATATAGTTATGCATATCAGAAGTGACAGTGTATACGGTGGGTATATATAACATTAAAAGGGCATTTTTAATTCAATTCTTCTCCCATCAAAAGGGGAAGAAAGGAGCACCACATTCCTGGAAATATGGTGATAATGTTGATTCTTGGTGCCCCAAGTAACCCTATATGCTGCTGACTCCTGTCTATACTCAGGGACTCTTGTCTGTACTCCATCTCCTCTTCCTGTCTCTGATCCACACAGACACAGAATTCAGCCCTTTGTTTCTAGACGTTAAGGAGCTACCTTCAGAAAGGAATTCATTTTTGTACCTTTTGGGCAACATGAGCCCCTGAAAAGCGTAGGTAAACCAAGGAGTTTCATGTGTCAATACAGAGATATGAAGAATTAATCATCCATTTTGGACTTTAAAAGCTGATGGGAAAGATATTTTAGAAAGAGGAAAGGAGGGCCATTTCAGTGTTTTCATTACCCACGTAATTAGTATCCAGCTTATTGACTCTACTTTGAGAATACAAAGGTATAAATATTAAGGAATGTCCCAGATCCCCACACCAACCATAAGAGGTTTATTCCAATTCGTTGGCCTGATGGGCCCCCTTGGAATGTGCTGGGCTTCCTCTTGTGGCTTCATTCCATTAATCTTTGGTCAAACACATTGTAGACACATCTGAGTGTTATGTAGCAGTATTTCTCAAATCAGAGTCCCCCGATAATCAGGATCAGAACCACCTGTAATGCTTATTAAAATGCATATTTCTGGGCCTCATCCCTGTAGTGCAGAATCAGAAACTGACATTAGTCAAAACCACAAAGGTCTAAGAATTCTTATATATCCTTGTCTTTATGATTTGTTTTCAGCTCTGATTCCAGAATATTTTATTCCCTCTATAATAAAAAAATGTATCACTTTTAACCTGGAATCCATTTCAAAACACGGTTACCTTTTATATTAATTTTCTGGGGCCACCAATACAAAATGCCACAGACTGGTGGCTCTTTAACAATAGAAATTTATTTTTTCACAGTTCTGGAGGCCAGCAGAGCCCAAGATCAAAGTGTTGACAGGTTCGGTTTCTTCTGAGGCCTCTCTCCTTGGCTTGCAGATGGCCATCTTCTGTGTGTCCTCATATGGCCTCTCCTCTGTGCATGAGTATCCTTGATGTCTCTTGCTCTTCTTATAAGGACATGAATCATATTGGGTTAGGGCGAACCTTAAATACCTTGTTTTAACTTCACTATCTCCTAAAGGCCTTTACCTCCAAATACAGTCACATTCTGAGGAACTGGGGGTTAGGACTTCAGTATAAATTGGGGGAGGGAGCACAATTCAGCCAATAGCATCTGTTTATCCATGCATCCTATCACCCACTTTTTCACTTATTTAACAAATGTTTTATAACATAAATAATACCTCCTCACACACTCCCCCACAAAAATACACAAGCAATATTTATTTACCATCTCTGAGTCCAAGCACTGAGAAGAGAGAGATAGTGTTAGATATGTTTTGGAAGAAAATAGGTCTGAATCTCAGATTTTGTGAAGAGAAACAGAGGGAGGGAGGGAGGAAGAGAGAGAGAGAGACAGAGAGAGACAGAGAGAGGGAATTAATCTTTGAACAGTTTATTACAGGGAAGATATCCTACATGCTTTAAATCTTAACTATTCAGCTCTGTGAGGAGAAAAACAGGACATGATATGGGGAGAGACAAAAGAAATAAAAACTCATATCTCCTATCACAGAAAAGAATAGGAAAAGAAACAAGGTAGGGGCAGAATGAAGGGAATAACTTGTACGAAAAGATGCTGCCTTGAGGAGACACCAGCTAGGAGAAACTGAAAGGACCTTAAAAGAATATTATTGGATTGGATTTAGACAAACTGATGCAAAAATTAGTTTTTTTTAATTTAAGTATGGTTTTAAAATAGTTTTTATTGCATTTTTCCTGTGATAATTAGTTGGTAGATATTTATGAATAAGAAAGATGATTAGAAATAAGATAAGTAACATCTTTCCCCCTGCACACCCTAGTTGTGTGAGTAAATTTGATGCCCATCCATATTCACCTAACACCTAAAATGTATATTTCCCAGGAATATCCCATGCTGTTTCAGATCTACTTTTTTTTTCCTTTGTTGCCACTGAGGCATTAAAGTGTTAGTATATGTGGGAAAACTAGAGTTCAAAAAGTCTCAACAGCACAATGCCAAAAGTTAATGTTTTGAGATCCAACATAGCTTAATGTAGTTTGGGGCTTTCCGTTTATTACATGTGATGTTGGTTATAGTAACTTACCTCATTGAACTTCCTATCTAAAAGAATTATATGAGAACTTGCTATCTTGAATGGTAATATAGCACTAAATGAAAATAGTTTGAGAAATTAAAATTTCAACAAAATGATTGATATTCAGTATTGTAGTAAGTACATAAACATCATGACCATTTAAAAATGTGTCTTATAAGGATGCTTTTCAATTAACATTCCTGAAGTAAGCATACCTTTTTCACTCCTACTGCGGTCTTTTCTACCCTATTGAAGTGTTTGGGAGGCCATTCTTCACAAATAAACAGAAGGCAATTCTTGGGATGGATCTTAGGTTATAGTTCTGCATTAAAAAAAGCTCATAATTTTGATGTATCAATAATCAAATAATCAGCATATAACAGTCAGCTAGCTGCTACCTGGAGAATACCTTCCTACAGTAAGTTTTTAAAATTTAGAAAAATCTTATTTTAAAAATTTGACTCTGTCATCTTAATTTACAAAGGAAAGTCAAATTGGATATTGCATGTAAGTGCTTTTAAACGTTCTATAGTATATAGTAAATGTTCAATAATTATTGGGTGTTATTGCCATAATTGTCACTATTATTTTTTTATCATATTTCCCAGAGAATCAGTAAGATTATCTGTAAGATTTCTGTAAGAAATCAGTAAGATTGGAGGTAGGGAGGAAATACAGGTGTTTTATTTACTTTGAAATTAAAATGTATACGTATTAGAGAATGCTCCCAGATCCTCAACTGTCCTATGTCCTTTCACAGAATTTTGGACACATACCCAGGTATCAACACGAGATGTTATTACTTTTTTTTAAATCAACTTCAGTTTTAAGTTGCTCTCCTGCTGCCTTCTGAAACTTAGTTTTGTAAGAACTCTTCAATAGATGCTAGTCCAAGGGCGGCGTGAAGCCTCTGGAAGACTTTGCAGAAAATCTTCAACTTCAGCTGGCTGAGGGATGGAAGTGATGAATCTGAAACCCAGAGAGTGTGACTTTCATACAGAAATAGGACTCACTTGGCAAGTCACAGTTTCTAGATGCTAACTGGTTCCTTTAAGGTACTAGACCAAAATGTGGGGTAGGTATGATAAAACAAAGAACTTACTCTGAGTGGTGTGTTAGTTAGGGTCCAGTCAGAAGAAAGAAACCACAGAATAATTTAACAGAAAAGTTTAATATAAACATTTATTAACAAGAGATTATAGTAACAGGGAATCAACTAAGAGTAAGAAAGAAAGAACCATAGAGGATACTCTAGGGCTGAGGGAAAGTCTCTAAGAAGGAAACAAGATTTCAAGAGAAGAATCTTTCTCAAGGCTGGCATTTGGATGTTGTCCACCAACATGTGAGTGAAGCTCACTGAATGACAAAGTTCACTAAGTTGTTCTGGGCCAAAGCTGGTCCACAATTAGGATGAGGCTGATTGGTGGAGAACTACTTGCTGGAAGACTGATGACATTTTCCAAGAATGCCTATGGGGGTTACTGTTGGCTTTCTGGAGAGTCAGCCGGGGTACCAGCTAGAATCACCGAAAGTTTCTAGAAGCTGCTTAAGGAGGTAATCTGCTATGGATTCCCTGAAAACCAAAAATATCAATAGGCTTCATGCCCCAAAGCTCCCTCTCTTCATCCTAACCTAATCCTATCGAAAACACTTAAGGGATTTTACAATCTCAAGCTTCTTAGCAATGCGGATACGGATTTGCTTGGTTTTCATACTGTAGACAATGGGGTTCATGAGAGGTGGGACCAGCAGATACACGTAAGACATGAGGAGGTGTACAATACGGGGCAGATGTTCACCAAAGCGGTGCATGAGAGACAAGCCAATCATGGGGATGTAGAAGAGTAGCACAGCACAGATATGAGAGACGCAGGTGTTGAGGGCCTGAAGTCGCTCCTGGCGGGAGGCAATGCTTAGCACAGTGCGGAGGATGAGGGCATAGGAGAGGAAGATGAGCAGTGAATCCACACCAACAGTGCAGGCCACAACAAAGAGCCCATATATGTGATTGACAGTGATGCTAGAGCAGGCCAACTTCATGATCTCTAGGTGCAGACAATAGGCATGGGCCAGCACATGAGAGCGGCAGTACTGGAAGCGTTTAAGGAGGAATGGCAGGGGCAGGATGAGCAGAGCACTTCTAAGAATTGAGCTCAGCCCCATCTTGATGATACGTGCAGGTGTTAAGACCATGGAGTAACGCAATGGATTGCAAATGGCCACATAGCGGTCAATGGACATGGACAGTAGAACTGAAGACTCTACCAGTGACAAGGTATGGATGAAGAAGAGCTGAGTGAAGCAGGCGGGGATGGTAATCTCTCTGACATCAAACCAGAAGATGCCCAACACAGTGGGCAGTGTAGATAGGCAAAGGCCCAAGTCTGTCAGGGCCAGCATGGCCAAGAAATAGTACATGGGTTCATGGAGGGTGACATCGGTATGGATGATGTGGAGGATGGTAAGGTTTCCTACAATAACTGTCAAGTAGATGGAGCAGAAGGGAATAGAGATCCAGCCATGGAGAGCTTCCAGACCTTGGAAGCCTGTTAGGAAGAAAGTGGCTTTTTGGAGGCTGCCATTATAAGAGATTGTCATGGCTTTACGGTCTTGGATTCACCAACCTGCAATCTAGAACGGGATTCCTGGAGAGTGACAGAACTGAATTCTCACTCACCTGAGCATCCTAGGACCAGTGAGACAGGAAGTTCTGCAGATGAAATGAGAAAGAAAAGAAAGAATTGAGAGATTTGATTTATAAGGCTTTTCTGGAAGGTCTAGGATGGGGACTTTTACAGGGATTTCTATAGTCTATGAATGCTATATGATTCAGCTGTATGGTGGTATATCTGTCAGTGCTGGACTCTCAGTGGGTTAACGAGGTCACTTCAGATGGCACCTTTTCATATGTTACTCCATGAAAAATATCTTTAATTTAATCACTAAAGCGTTCAGAATCTGTATCATATCTATGAGGAATTGGCACTATACACCATTTTGCATAATTGTGTACTATGATCAAGTGCATATCATATGCCTTCAAATGTATTTTGAAATTGGCTGGGGATTGTGCTTTATTCCACAATGCCTAGCTTGCAAGGGAATGCAGACAAGCACTGACCAAATGCTTGTTGAAATCCTTGAACTTGTAACTTGTGACCAGAGTGATGCCTTTCCTGAATCTACATAAAAGTCTTTGGTGACCAAGGATGCAAATTGTGCTGTGCGAATCTGAAATCTGGAACTTAAAAATGTTTGAGAAGAAGCAGGATCTTCAGAAAGCAAATAATTCTAGAAAAGGGTACATTAGGGCTTAGTTCTGAGAAGATGAAAAGAGATATAAGTTTCCAACATCAGGGCAGTTAAGCTGGGGCCAGGTGTAGAGATGAGGATGCAGAGGAGGTAGGCATCAGATATGAAACAGAAATGATGAAGAGAAACCTAAAATGGTCTAGAGAAACCTCTAATCTTTAGCTTACAATGAGGAAACTAAATCTTCAGGCTTTCCGAGTAAGCTATGCCTTTGGGGTTTGGATCAATATGCCACACAGGTATAGATCTGTCTCTATAATACCTGAACTGGGCTCTATTTAACATCTTTCTTCAGAACTTTTATTCAGTTACATTTATTTCAAGCCGCACAATAATGGATTCTATGTATATAAAAGCTTAAAACAGCTAAAAGAGACAGAGAATGGAGACTCAGGGAAACAGGAAGAAAATAGTAGTGTATTATAATACTAAAGTCATCTCACCACTGTGGCTACAAAAAAGAGATAAAGTAGGATGAGGGTTTCTAAAAAGGCATTGCACTTGTGATAGCGAGGTCATCGTCAGTTGTCTCTTGTTCTTTTTCTTTCTTTTTTTTTTAGAAAATATTTCAATAGATTGGAGAAAAATTATAAGGGCTTAAATTATCAGTAGGTGGGAAGGAATAAGTAAAAAGTGTATATAATTTGTAGTTTTCCTCTAAGACAAAATCTACAGAGTGAGTGAAGATGTCAGGATATTTTGAGGAGGGGAGATGGGGAGTTCAGGGTCCTCTTTCAAAAGGCTTTTATTATTTTTTTTCTCAGTAAGATGGAGGGACATTGGAGGGGTGAAAATAAAGAAAGAAGAAAAGTTCTTACCCAGCTTTCACTATTCATGCTTCAAATCAAAGCAAGTAATAGTAAGATCATGATGCAATAATTAATGTGATAATAAAACCCCTCTTATTTTTTGATTCTGAAGGAAAAGTGGGGAGGTAATGCGAATGGAGGAAAGAAGTGGAGATGGAAAGTAACGAGCTGTGAAGGAAAAGGGAATATCACAGCATTTGCAGAGCATGCTGTGGGTGACACATGAGGACAAGGCACTCTCACTCTGATATCAAGGCAGAAAATGGCAGGGTGCCTGGGTGGCTCAGTCGGTTATGTGCCAGACTTTGGCTCAGGTCATGATTTCACGGTTCGTGAGTTCAAGCCCTGTGTCAGGCTCTGTGCTGACAGCTCAGAGCCTGGAGCCTGCTTCGGTTTCCGTCTCCCTCTTTTTCTGCCTCTCCCCTGCTCACGCTCTGTCTCTCTCTCAAAAATAAACATTTTTCAAACAGTTAAAAAGACAGAAAATGGCAATATAGTTTTTAAAAAGGAATGATAAAAAAAGGAAAATTTTCCATCATTTAAGGGGAGACTCAAACAAGAGTTTAAATATATGTGCAGCTTTTTAGCCAGCAGACTCACAGTGAAGCTGGTTTCCATCCATTTTCGTCCAGCCATTTCAGAGTTTGTGACAGAGAAGAAACGTTTAGAGGTGATTTATTTCACTCCCGTATCTCCAGGCAGGGAAGGATCATTCTGCTGCTTAGTGAGAAGTTGCATCTGTCATAAACCACGCTGCTATTATCTTGCCTTCCAGATATATTACTTGCATATTATATTTTGGGTACGGGTAAGAGGCAAGTGTGCCAGGTATGGGAGGGAAAAAATTATGAAAGCCCTAACTAGCACTAGAGAAATGGAATTGCTGTAAGACTGACTACAGACTTCGAATCCTGGTACAGATTTGGAACTTAATAAAGTTTGCTGAATGAATGCCTAAGTGAACGGTTGGAAAAAACAGATGAGATGGGATTAAACAGAATTTTTAGTGCAGTGACTGCATTTTCTTCTCCAAGTCACTCACCTCCAGATTAATGGATGGAAGAACTGTCAGCTGGTTCCTCCACTAGACTATGCATACATCCTTGACCCTCCCTTCAACTCTAATTTATTAGCATTACAGAGATGTCATCCTAGGGTCTATGGCAGAGAACAGCAGAGATGGGCTGAACAGCAATTTCAATGACATTCTCACTCCCTCTAATTCCTCATATAATTGTACACAAGCTGTTCAGGATGTTTAGCATTTGTGTTGGTGACCATCTGCAGATCTTCTGGCAATATACACTGGAGTGTACCAACAGCTGGAGACACCAGGCAGAACTCAGGGTGAGTGCTAACAGCTACGAGAATACTCTCTTCTTAAAACACAGGGGCTTTTTTGAAGAGTCCAGAAGCTTCTCCCTAGGGGAGAAGCTCAGGGACTTCTGCTGAGACTGAGAATTCCCCAAAGAGTTCTCAAGGTGTTTAGCTGAGAACAGAAGCCATGAGAGGCTGAGAAATCCCAGTCCTTTATGTGGGCAAGGGATAGCTTCAAGATGTTAGGGTGCTTCTAGTTCTAGATTTCATTTTCTGAAGCGAGATAAGCAAGATATAGCTAGGCTTGGAGTACAGTATTACAAAAAAGAGTGTTTTGATTCGGATAAAAAGATAAAACTGATTCCAATCTCTGATAATTTCTGACCATGTGACCATGTAACCTAGGAAAAATCAATGTCCCAGAGAAATCATTTCCTTATGTTCTAAAACTGGAAAATTTCCCTCTTTTTTTTTTTTTTACTCAGACTCTAGTACTATCAGGCATGTTTTAGAATCATCTGCCAGTGTAATTTGGATTGAGTTTAGGGAGAAGAAAAGGTCCACCTTGGCCTTAAGTCATAAACTATGTGTTTCTTAATTACTACTGGCCATTTCCTGTGTATTCTCCACTGTACACGTGTGGTTTGGGTCATAATTCAGAAACTTGTACTCCAAATACCAGCTTAATACCTTAAAATAGTTCATTAGCCCATTTTAACTACAAATATGTATATCAGGAGATTTTCCAGCATAGATTTAAACAATTAGAGGGAACAAATACCTGAACAGAACAGCTGATACTTAATGGATACTCAGTAAACACAATTATTAAAATAATTAGTAGGGTAACTGTGATTCTAGTTTGCCAAGAATGGGCCTAATTTACACTTATTGATTTGGTTTCCCAACCAGTTTGGGAAAACAAGCTGGAATGGGTTGGTAGACCTCCACTTCAAACTCCAAGTTTCTGCTGCACATTCATCTAATAGCCTGTGCAATACATGGGCAGTGACCACAGTGATCCTACTTTAACTCATTTCTAAATCTGAAAGATGACCCATCTCTCTTTTCTTGACCATTCCCAAAGTAATGTTAGTAAAGCTGCAAAGACAGTAGGAAGGGTCGTTACTGGCATGCAAGCCCATAGACACAGTTGGCTCCTTGCAGGTTTAGACAATGGTACTTGACAATGATCCCCCTAACAGAGGCTTTTTTTTAAATTATTTTTTTATTAAAAAAATTTTTAATGTTTATTAATTTTTGAGAGAAAGAGAGACATAGAGTGTGAACAGTGGAGGGGCAGAGAGAGAGGGAGACACAGAATCCAAAGCAGGCTCCAGGTTCTGAGCTGTCAACACAGAGCACAATGCAGGGCTTGAACTCACAAAGCACGGGATCACGACTTGCACCAAAGTCAAATGTTCAACCAGTTGAGCCACCTAGGTGCCTCACCACTTCCAGATGCTTTTTATTGGAGCCAACCACTTGTGTCACTCCTTGTGCGAAAGCCTGTGGAATAAATGAAGTCATGAGGCTGCCAGCAGCCTGGGATCAATAGGAAATACTTTGGTTAAGTGATCCAGAAAAGAAAATGTTCAAGGAATAAAGACTGATGAATGTTTAGTGTTTATCACTTCTTGTAATCGTATAACTTATTTCATTGTTTGACAAACTATTTTTTAATAAGCCCACTGGCAGCAAAGATCCTACAAAAATTAAAGTTCATACTTTTTAAATTCTCTGTTAGTGCTTCTTAGGAAATTTGATAATGAATTCATAACTTGAGCAAAATCTTTGCAAATGTGTGACATCACTATAGTGGCTAACTTGATAGAATTGATCCCATAACAACCAGAAGAAAAAAAATTAATATCTACTTCTAAAGTAGGTGAATTCTCTTAAGAACATTGTATGTGATGGTGATAATTTACCATACATAGATACTGAAGGCAGATTTCATGCTACATTCTCATGATTTTTCAAAAAGATTAAATAATTGCCTATTCAAAATAAGTGTATTCCCTTTTTATTACACATTTTTCAGTCATTGTGAAAAGGGACAGGATAGCTGTTACAGTGTTGATTTCATTAGCATTAGCTAAATTATGTTCATTTTAAATCACTATTCAGACGCTTTAAACAGAAAATAATTTTTTTTCAACTTTGTGTTTTGTATTTATATTCTTAAGCTTTACAGAGATATAATTGACATACAACATTGGGTAAGTTTAAGGTATATGATACACTGATTTGATACACTTACATGTTGCAAAAGGGTCACTACTGAGGCATTAGCTAATACTTTTATCATGTCTTACAATTACTGTTGCCATTTTGTGGTGAGAACATTTAGGATTTAGTGTCTTAAGAACAGTCAGGTTATAATACATTATTGTCAACTATCATCACAATACTGTGTGTATTAGATCCTAGAAATTATTCCTCTTCAAACTG
This sequence comes from Lynx canadensis, assembly GCF_007474595.2. NCBI lineage: Eukaryota > Metazoa > Chordata > Mammalia > Carnivora > Felidae > Lynx > Lynx canadensis. Next base: position 61,092,139 of record NC_044312.2, read on the forward strand.
TAAGTTTGTACCCTTTAACCAACATCTCCCCATTTCCCTGACTCCTTATTCCTTGGTAATCACCATTCTACTCTGTTTCTATAAGTTCAGTTTGGATTCTATATATAAGTTATATCACACAGTATTTGTCTTTTTCCCTCTGACTTATTTCACTTGGCATAATGTCCCCCAAAACCATTCATTTTGTTACAAGTGACACACTGTCCTTATTTCCCCTAGCTGAATAAATAATTCATGTATGTGTATGTAGCACATCTGTATCCATTCATCCATTGATGGATGCTTAGGCTTTTTCTATATCTTTGCTATTGTGCATAATGCAACAAACAGAAGAATAGATGTCTCTTTTATATCTTGTTTTTATTTCCTTTGGCTATGTACCCAGAAGTAGGATGTTAGTTATATTTTTAATATTTTGAGGGACCTCTATACTATTATTCATAGTGGTTGCACCAATTTACAAAGCCACCAATAGTGCACAGGTGATCCCTTTTCTCTGTATCCTCACCAGCACTTGTTATCTCTTGGCTTTTTGATGACAGTCATTCTAACAAGTATGACTTGCAATTTTGACTTGCAGTTTTGACTTGCAGTCCCCTGATGATTAATGATATTGAACATCTTTTCATGTACTAGTTGGCCATTTGTATGTCTTCTTGGAAAAATGTTTATTCAGTTCCTTTGCCCATTTTTTGAATCAGGTTTTTTTTTTTGTTATTGAATTGTATGAGTTCTTTACATATTTTGGATATTAATCACTTATCAGATATTTATATAAGGGCAGAAACAAAATGGACAAAAGATTGAACAGATGCTTCAAAATGAGAAAATAGAAATGCCCAATAAACATATATGAATACAGGAGTATGATTTTAAGTTAGCAGAAAATTAACATATGATATTGATGGCTGATCTTTTTCAAGATTTGGGATTCTAGAACACCTAGCTGACTTTTTCCAGGATATGCTAGCAACTGAACCAAGAACAAGAGTTGATGTGTATCGCTGTTAAATTTGAATATGGCCTCCAAGGTCTTCTACTCTGTTTGTCCATTTTGTATTGGATTATTTGTCTTTTCCTAATGATTTGTAAACTTTTTCTTTTCTCTCTTTCTTTTTTATTTTTTTTTTTAATTTTTTTTTCAACGTTTATTTATTTTTGGGACAGAGAGAGACAGAGCATGAACGGGGGAGGGGCAGAGAGAGAGGGAGACACAGAATCGGAAACAGGCTCCAGGCTCTGAGCAGTCAGCACAGAGCCCGACGCGGGGCTCGAACTCACGGACCGCGAGATAGTGACCTGGCTGAAGTCGGACGCTTAACCAACTGCGCCACCCAGGCGCCCCTCTTTTTTATTTTTAATAAATGTAGGCTAAGCCATTTGTTGGTAATCTGTAATACATATTTTCTAAGTCCTGTTTAAACTATTGTGATCAGATTTATATGCATTCCATATGTCTTTGCTGTTTTTCACTTGTGATTAAATATTGTTAATACCTTACTAGTGAATTCTTTTACTTTCCCAGAAGGTTTCTATCAGTCTTCCACTGAATGCCTTTCTGAGGGACTTCCCCGACATCAGATTATCCCCAGCTATAGCCTAACTCAAGGCAATCTGGATAACCATGGGATTAACTATTTAGTTTGACAATTACATTTAGACTAGTGTTCTAATTATGATATTTGGGCTGGATGGTTATTTTTTGTAGAGTGTACTGTGCATGCAGGGTGTGTCATGTAAGATGCTCTGGCAGCATCCCTAGCCTTTACCCAGTTGATGTTGATAACATACCTCCCTCCCAGGTTACAAAAACCAAAATTGTTTCCAGATATTGCCAATGTCTCCTGGTAGCTAAATTGTTCCCAGTTGGGTACCATTGTTTTAGGAGGCCCAGAGTTCGGCTTTCATTCCTCCAGGAGCATGTGGAAATAATCATGGTGACTGTAAAGTCCCCCATCCCTACTGGCATTTTGTAGCTTCATCTTCCTTTTGTTTTAGTTTATTGAAGAGGACAGAAACAACCTGAGATTGTTTCGAGAGTGCAGAGTGTGACATTGCTGTACAGTAACCCATGAGAATTTAATACCTCTCAAATCCATGTTATTATCCCTCCTCTTATTAATAGACACTGTTGAAGCCTTCACTTTGTGATGCCTATCTTCACACTGGAAAAATATGAGCTTCCATTTCTTATAATTAATAAAGTATGTCTAACTTGTGCTTTGTTGTGCTACAGCCCTCAGTGCCCATGGCTACATCTGTAAGGTTATGGGAAAATTATGCAAGGCACAGAAGCACGTAGCACCCTGATCTGATGATAGAATTATGGAGACAGATGCAATGCTGAATGTGAAGGCTAAAATGTAGCCCAATGGTACTATCCTGGGGTATAAAAGATGAGGTGTCACTCCCAACTTTTGACTTTCTGTCTTTGCGAATTCGGTAAGACAATTTCTCAGAGCTTCAATCTCTTCAACAACTGAAAAAATAGGAAGAATGATAAATAAAATTGGATACATGAGAATCAAAGTAGAAAGTGTGCCTAGCGGTAAATTTTGCATATATTAGCATTTCAAATGCAATGCATGTATCTGTGAAAGCTTTTCATTAGTTGCGAGATACTATCTCCTTACAGGCTGAGTATTATTCTTAAGCATATGACACTGCTGGAAATTGTCTCTTGATTTACCTGAGGATAAATTTGCAAAAGATTGTAACTGGTTTGTGGTGAGGACTTGGGTCAATGAGTGGGCATAAGAAAATGTAAGAACTTTTCTATAATCCACAAGGTTTTTAGGTTATATTAGGAAGAGAACCATTGAACCATTCATCACCCACCAAACCTAAGGCAAAAATTCCTCCCTAATCCCATATAATTTTTTCCTACTTTCAAAATCTGTGAGCATCTGTAACATGCGTACTTTTGCAATAAACAACTTAAGAAAGTTTTGTCCAATCTTGGAGTACTTTTGAACTCTTTAACAAACAATTTCCCATTATAAAACATGGCCTCATTTCCACATTCATTTGTTAATAGTTATTTATCAGAGATCTATTCTGTGCCAGAAATATCCTACATATTAGACACAAAGACATAAAGAAAATAGATATGGTTCTTCCTTCACTGATAACAGACTCTTTTTTTGGAAGAAGAAAAAAGAAAACTCATTGCAAATCATATAATGAGTATAATGTACAAAGAATAAAAAAACAATTTCATAAAGAGAGGGTCACACTTTGAATTGAGGGTATAGATAATCTAGGAGGAAATTATAAAAAAAGTGAATAGAAATGAGTTATATGAAATTTAAGTCAAGAGCAGTCTAAGAAAAGGGGACAGATAATGAAAACTTACAAGAAATAGAAAAATTTGTAAATCCAACAAATTTTCAGAAGGCCAATTTGGTTGTAGTTTGATTATCCGACAATGTTGGAGAGACAGAAACGGTCTAGAGCATGTATTGTTTTATATTATGTACTTTATTGATTTAATTATTCAAAATATTAATTATAGTCCCAAAGAAATTCAAGTTCATATTTAAAAGACACATTACTTCATTCTATTCTTCTTTTTTAAAAATAACTCGCACAGATGATCAGTTAGAAAGCAGCAAAAGTAAACATTTAGAAACTAAATAGTTTCTTGCAGTATTTTACTAAAGAGATGCTAGTGAGGTGCTAGGATGAGTAAAACAATGAGGTGAGAAAATTAAGACATAATTTGAGGCTAGAATCGAAAGAACTAAGACTTAGTATAAATAGATTGAACGCAGGGAGGAGGAGTACACTCCTGGTAGACAGACACTACCATTTCACTATATTGATTGAAATTTGTTGTTTTTATCAGAGGTGACATCATAAGGTATCTATTATTATTGTGTTAACTGGGATAGAATCCCAGAATATACTTCTTGTTTCCTGTTTTATGTACGTGTTCAGTATCCAGTTTGAATAAAATAAATCTGCTGATAAAACAAGAAAAGTGTATTGATGATTATTTGTGGCAAATATTAGCTTTTTCACAAACTGACCTTGATCTCTTATATAAGAAATTTCCCCAGTATGCATCCTACATTGTCTGATTGTTACATCTGCTTCTGACATAATTTTGCTACAACTCTTACTCTAATCTGTCTCATTTTCAAACAGTACACAATGGGATTCATCATTGGAGGCACAAGTAAAAGAACATTTGCCATGAGAACATTGAAGAGAGGGGAGACATGTCGGACAAACCGATGGACAATGGAAAGGTTAATGATGGGCAGATAGAAGATGATCACTGCACAGATGTGTGAAACACAAGTATTGAGGGCCTTGAGCTGCTCCTTTCAGGATGCAATTCCCAGCACAGTCTTGAGGATCAGGAAGTAAGACACAGCAATAAGCATAAAGTCTACCATAACCCACAGTACTCCAAAAAAGCCATATATGACATCAATTCGGTTGTCAGAGCAGGCCAACTTCATGACATCCTGGTGGAGACAGTAGGAATGGGATAATTGGCTTTTATTACAATATTTCAAACTTCTCAAAGTGAAGGGGAAGGGTAGCACTAGGAGGACACTCTTAAGGGATATCACTATTCCTATTTTGACAACTCTGATAGGAGTAAGAATGGATCTGTATCTCAGAGGGCTGTGGATGGCTAGGAAGCGGTCAAACGACATGATCAAAAGCACTGAAGATTCCACTGCTGCAAATCCATGGATGAAGAATTCTTGGGCAAAGCAGGCATTGGCAGAAATTTCAGGGGCATTGAATAAGAAGATCCTCCACATGGTGGGTAGAGAAGAGAAGGACAGGCCCATGTCAGACATGGCTAACATGGAAAGGAAGTAGTACATGGGCTCATGCAAAGAGGGCTCTGTCTTGATGACCAAAAGGATGGTGCAGTTTCCCAGAATAGCAAAAATATACATGCTACATATGGGGATAGAGATCCAGATGTGTGCATATTCCAGCCCTGGCATCCCAACCAAGAAGAAGGTGGTGATTTCAACATCCGATGTATTAATAATGGACATCATACATTTAAAGGACTCTGCAATGAAACAGAGATTCTTGAGTTGGTAAAATATGAATATCTGGAAATTTGCTAGAAAAAAATGCAGTTGTTGAAATTTCTGGCTCTTTTTAAGCTCTCTTTTGGAAGAATACAATATTTATGTGACTATCATAGTGAGAAGTGGATGCCAATTTAGACTAAAATCTGCCTGTAGAATACATGAAGAAAATTTCTTTTGGCCATATTTTTCCTATAGAAAAACTAGAAATTCATTTTGTATTCAGATATTAATTTAATTTCATTTTCCCTTTAAAATATTAGTAAACTCTAGTCAAGTAATGTGTAATTCCCCATTTCTTGCTTTCACATTACAGGTAAGAAGTTGGGTAAAATATATGATTTCTAAAATGACACTATGAAGGCAAAAGAATCTCACAACCCAGTATCTTCCTACCTATTCCACAAAAATATTCTTTCACAAACTACCCTTAGTTCTATTCCCTGCCATCTGAAAATTGTTGGTTATTTAAAAATGCTTTTAAAAATTCCCACTGTTTCCAAATCCTGTATATATTTGTAAGGGCAGTTACTGCAGAGATTATTGATGTATTATGTCTCATGTTTTCCTGACCTGGAATTTGTGATCACTTGTGTAGTGTTGACAGAAGAATGATAATAATGATATAGTATCACAATTTAAGAGAATCTGAATTCTGTTGAAGAATGATTTCCTATTTACATAGTCTCCAAAGGACAATTTTCCCAGAGATATGGCCTTTGGAGTCTTCTTCCTTTTGTATATGAAGTTGTATGTGGTTGATTGCAAAAAAAAAAAAAAAAGAGTGAAAACAAAATAGATGAGGATATCTGAGTACTTACCAAAAAACGGACATTTTGGAGAACACTTCTGAGAGTAGCTGAAGGATTCCAACAAAGTCTCAGAAGTTACCCAAGGCACTTCCTTATATATAAAGGCTTGCCTCTTTTTCTCTTTCTCAGTCTTGTACCTGCCCAAGGGGCACTGAACCCTTGGGGAATTCCAACCAGGAAAAGTCTTTTCTGAGAATAAGAATAAACTTGTGCAGATGCAATAAATACACAGAGATGGTTAATACCAAAGAAGTGAAATAAGTATCTAGACTTTGAATTAGGGGCCATTTTGTTTGGAGAGAGGCCTTTAATAACCAGGAGTGGTAAAGACCTGGTAAATCCTGTGAAAAGTCTCTGACACTTCCGTTGGGTTTTTGGCTCAGATATTACTCCTCTGTTCTGAAAAGTGTCAAAGTAGAAATGCTGTGAGTTAAATCAGTGCATTCAAGGAAGTGATGTAGGACAAACACCTTATGATATACATTTTTAGCCTTCTGGTTAACTCCAGAGCCTGTATCCATCCTTCTAGATCCTTACTCCTAGACATCACTAACTAAATATCCCTTAAAATCAACTTATCCAATAGACTTCATTGTCTCCTTTTCCAATTCTGATCTCCTCTTAGGGAGCTATCTCTATAAGAAGACTTTATGCTTAATATTTAACAAACCCCAAATCTGAGCCCTTTAACCTCTTCTCACTCACATTTTGTTCATAGCAATAGCCAACATTTGTTGAGAATTTAAACTGTTCCACTTATTTTCATTCATTATTGATGATGATTTTGAGTCCTTGGAGCTTTTAAATATGACAAGTACACTTATTATCTTCATTTTACTGATGAAGAAAATGTTCTCAAGGAGGTCAAGTAGTCTCTCCAAGATCATTGTACAGTAGAGGTAAGGTAGGAACTCAGGTCTTCTGGATTCCAGATAACTAAGCATATTTCATGCAATGGGGATGGCCAATCAATATTTATGGAGTTATGGATCAAATGGATGGTAGAATTTTATAGTATTTTCTTCACTCTAAACTGCCTATTAGTTAATTCTAGGGATTATATGGAACATGTAACCTCACATTTGTTGACCTTTCAACAAAGAAAATACTAAAGGATTCCAGAGAAAATTCTCTTGAAGCAAAAAATGTATTTATATATACACTCACCTCCATTAATACAGAGGCTTGGATGAGAACTAATATTGAGTAGATCAAAGAGAGGAAGTATAACAAAGTATTACCATAACCCTACAATAACCTCTCTTTAACTTTTTGAAAGTCACTTTATTTTACACAGGTCTTATTATTTTCATCCTCCTCAGAGGATGAAAGTTCCTTTGGCTATATTGTCAGGAATTCTCCATCTTCAACTCTTGCTTTGTATCTCAACTTTCCAGTTCCTTCTCATAAAGGAGATGGCAGAGTGCATCTGGGTTTTTATTATTATTGTGTGTGTCACAATTGCAATAATGGTGTTATATGTCTATTGGCTTATTGCCCAACTTTGGAGACTGATTCCATTTGTTCTATGATAGTATTAATAAGCTACAACAGGGAAGTTATCACATCTGTTATTGTTATTTTGATATGTCCAGTCCCTAGCATGTTGAAAGGCATGTGGTAGCTTAGTAGATGTTTGTTGAATCAATTAATGAATGAATTGCATTGTAAAACATGGCATCTTAAATCATATGCTGTTTTTAACTTCGTTGTCTTTAGTATCTTTCCCATTTGGCTATGCTTGCTATGAAGTAAAAGGATAGATTGTGGTAAATCTAACATCTGTTCATATGGACTTTTACTGTGTAAGCTGGCATTATTTATATTTTTGCATGCATAATTTATATAATCTTATTTTGAAAGTTTTATCCACATATAGATTATTATTCAAAGATAGAATATTAATAGGCAATAGGATTAATTATGCATATATATCATAATTATTAACATTTGATCATATAAGTTTAAAGCATTTTTTAATAATAAAAAGACATTACAGATTAATTGAAGTTTCTTGGCTCTGTGCACCAAATGTTAATAAAAATATGCATGTCAAACAGATGGGACAGCTTAAGCAATCCCTCAATGGAAACATATAGGTAAAGTTCATTTATTAGGAAAGAACAGTTAAAAACAAAGATATAACTTCAGTTATATTCAGGAAGAGGGTTTCATGACTCTTGGATAGGTGCTGTCAGTGAAAATAACATACAGCTAGGGGCACCTGGGTGACTCAGTGGGTTGAGCCTCCGACTTTGGCTCAGGTCATGATCTCACAGCTCATGGGTTCAAGCCCCACATCGGGCTCTGTGCTGACAAGCTCAGAGCCTGGCGCCTGCTCTGGATTCTGTGTCTCCCTCTCTCTCTGTCCCTCGCCCACTCACGTTCTGTCTGTCTGTCTCTCTCTCTCTCTCTCTGTCTCTCTCAAGGATAAATAAACATTAAAAACATTTTTAAAAAGATAACATACACCTGGATGCCTGTCTCTATTCTTAAGCATAAGATTCCAGAGATGACTATTTTTCCATAATGATCACGATTATTACTAAATACATGGTTGTAATTACTCGTGTAATGATGTTTGTATTTTCTGGGAACTACCCCTACAATCCCTATAGGCCATCATATGAGCTCATTTCTCATGTATATTTTAATAATCATTTTCCTTAAGTAATGGTTTTGACATATTATTTCTCACTGATATCATTCTGCCAACTTTGGCAGTTCTAGTAGACATCTACTGGGTTTGTTTGCTTTCTTTTCATTTATTTGTTTTTGTTTGGTTTATTCCAGTCCATTTCAGCAACTTTTCTAGAAAGAGAAATCCTTACTTTATATTTGCAATCACAATGTTTGAGGTAGTGGCATAGGACTAATTTTATACATGACTAATTTTGCCATTGGCATTAAACTTGTCTCCGTGGATATAGTGTCCATTCTCTTTAGGATATTAAGAAAGCAGTATTCAACCCCTTCCCTAGATCTCTAAGTGGAGATGATAATATGAGTTCTCTCTCCTCTATTAGATAAGATGTAAGAAGTGTCCCCACTGCTTGTTTATCCAGCTTGTGACCACTTACCATACCATGGGGTTAGCTTCATTCAGAATACTGACAAAGTAGAAAGAGAGGTGAAGACAGTTAGAGTTAGTGGTGCTAATGACCTCTTTCCTGCACTGAAGTATGCTGTAGCCACCCCCCTTGCAGGTTCCTATAACTTTTACTCCATATCCATGAGCCATTTTAATATCTAAATGTTTTGTTTTTGAGATAATATTATCTGGTTTGTTGTCACTTGTATTGGAGTGTGTACCTCACTAAAGCAAGCTTTTTGATTTTCAGAGTTGAGTGTGGATTAATGATATTCATTTATATTAGAATTAGGTTTAAATTCAGCAGGGAACTTTTAGTGAGATCCTATAGATCTGATGAGATCTTATATATATTTGATATTACTCCATTTTAAAAATTAAATTCTTTTTTCAACACTTTAAAAAAATTATTTTAGGGTGAGAGAGAGAGAGAGAGAGTGAGAATCTTAAACAGGCTCTACACTCAGCATAGACCCGGACACAGGGGGCTCCATCCACAACGCTGGGATTATGACATGGGCCAAAATCAAAAGCCAGGTGCTCAAATGACTGACCCACCCAGGTGCCCCTTAAAAATTAAATTCTAAAGAAAGTGCTCATCAAGATAAGTGTACTCTTAATCCCCTTTACCTATTTCACTTATTCCTGTTTCCTCTGGTAGTGACCAGTTGTTCTGTGTATTTAAGAATCTGGGTTTGTTTTATCTCCTTTTTAATGTGTGGTCGTTTGTTTTGTTTCTTAAATTCCATATATGAGTGTTTGTCTTTATCTGACTTTTTATTTCACTTAGCATTATACCTTGCTACAAATAACAAGATCTCATTCTTTTTATAGCTGAGTAATATTCTTTTGTATACATACATACATATATATGTTTTTTTCTTTATCATTTACCTATTAATGGACAGTTGGATTGCTTCCCTATCTTTGCTATTACAAATAATGTTGCAATAAATATAGGGGTGCATATCTCTTTTCAAATTAGTGTTTTTGTTTATTTGGGTAAATATGCAGCAGCGAAATTACTGGATTATATATGGTGAGTTCTATTTTTAATTTTTTAGGAACCTTCATACTTTTTTTTTCACAGTGGCTGTAACCAATTTACATCCCCACCCAACAGTGCACAGGGGTTCTTTTTTTCTCCGCATCCCTTGCTAACATTTGTTATTACGTGCCTTTTTGATTTTAGCTGTTCTGGTGGATATAAGGTAAAGGCTCGTGGTAGTTGTGATTTGCCTTTCCCAGATTGATTAGTAATGTTGAGCATCTTTTCCACATGTCTGTTGGCCATTTGTATGTCTTTTTTTGGAAATGTCTCTTCAGGTCCTCTGGTATTTTTTTTTTTAATGGTTATTTATTTTGAGACAGAGACAGAGAGAGCATGAACGGGGGAGGGGCAGCGAGAGAGGGAGACACAGAATCGGAAGCAGGCTCCAGGCTTTGAGCCATCAGCCCAGAGCCCGATGCGGGGATCTAACTCACGGACCGCGAGATCATGACCTGAGCTGAAGTTGGTCCCTCTAACCCACTGAGCCACCCAGGCGCCCCTTCTGGTCATCTTTAATCAGATTATTTGTTTTATGTGTTGGGTTCTATAAGTTCTTTATCTGTTTTGTCTGTTTAAACCCTTAAAATACATATCATTTGCAAATATCTTCTCCCATTCAGTACATTTCCTTTTTTTTATTGATAGTTTTCTTTACTGTGCAAAAGATTTTTATTTTGGATTAGGGTCTAACGGTTTAATTTTGCTTTTGTTTCCTTTGCCATGAGGATAATATGTAGGAAAAATGTTTCTATAGATGATGTCAAAGAAATTACTGCCTATGTTTTCTTCTAGGAGTTTTTTTTGGTTTCATGTCTCACATTTAGACCCTTAATCCATTTTGAGTTTATTTTTGTGTATGGTGTAAGAAAGCAGCCAGTTTCATTCTTTTGCATATCGCTGTCCAGTTTTCCCAATACCCATTTGTTAAAGAGATTATCTTTATTCATGTACATTTTTGCTTTCATTATGGTATTAATTGACCCCATAAGTATGGTTGTATTTCTGGGCTCTTTGTTTTGTTACTTTGATCTATGGGTCTATTTTTGTGCTAGTACCATACTGTTTTTTTTTTTTAATTTTTATTTGTTATTTATTTTAACTGTACCTATTTTTAAATTTTTTTAATGTTATTTATTTATTTATTTATTATTTATTTTATGAATGTTATGACAAATTGGTTTCCATACAACACCCAGGTTTTGATAACTACCACTTTGTAGTATATTTTGAAATCTGGGATTATGATACCCAGATTACTCCATTTTAAAAATGATGTCTAAGTACTATTTACATGGCTTTTATTTTCCTTTCTGTCCCAGTTAGTTAATTTGTAGAATAAGTGAGTTCACATTAACAGGGTTCCCTAGACATAGTTTAATTGATTCTTTGGATTTACTATCATACATTTTATTCATATTTGCAACATGATTAGAACCATGTTATTTTTTAAGTATTACAAAGTTTATGAAAAAGTAGATTGCAAATGAAATACAGTAAAAATGGAAAAGTACAGCAGTTTGATGGTTTTTTCACAGTGATACAGTATGAAAGGCACATATTCACATTTGACCTAATCATATAAGGATGGCCAAATCCACTGTTTAGGCTTACAACCACATGTACAGGTATCTCTGTATGTAAATATTTACATGTATTTGCATGTACTTATTTGTTGTTCTTCTGTATATTAACAGAACAGTAATTCAACTGTATCTTTTTCATTAAAGGATGTGTAGATTTAGTCCCCTTAAGGCTACCAGTGTTCCCAAGCTATCTAAGAGGAGCCTGCTTTTCCTAGAACCTCTAGAGCAAGCATGCACATCCTTCATAAACACTTAGAACTATTTTATTCTCTTAATCAAGGGAGATAGTGAAAGCACACTTCCAAATAAGAACGCTGATAGACATAAAAATATTTATACTTGTATTTAGTGATTTATCATATAGCTCTTATTAAAGTGATTTCTAAGGCTATAAAGCCACTCCCTCTTCTACAGGTACGGAAAAATCATCTAGATCCCATAGCAGGGCTTTGTCAAATAAAATTTGCTATTAACATAAAATGTTTAATAAACACAAGAACAACTAGGATATTCCAGGCCCTTTGCTGGGTATTGACAAAGACAGAAGTGAAACTCTGCTTCTTTTTTTTTTTACTTATTAAAAAAATTTTTTACTCTTTATTTTTGAGAGAGAGAGACAGAATGTGAGTGGGGGGGGGTACAGAGAGGGGAGACACAGATTCTGAAGCAGGCTCCAGGCTCTGAGCTGTCAGCACAGAGCCTGACACAGGGCTGGAACTCACGAGACACGGGGCTTGAACTCAGGAACCATGAGATCATGACCTGAAGTCAGACGCCCAACCAACTGCGCCACCCAGGCACCTCATGAAACTCTGCTTCTTAAGTCACTCATACATTGATAAAAATATAGACAATTTAAAATAAATTTAAAATACTGTTTAAAAATTTAGATTTAAATTTAAAAATTTAAAAGTACTATTGTTTAGTATCATAACAGTAGTAGACAAAGAATGTTGTGCAGACTTAGGTAAAGCATAGTTAACCAATATACACTTAAAGGAGGTCATTTGTGGAGTCTATTGCAAACTATTGAAAATATAAATAAGTGAAATATCTGCTTATCTATGTTTTGAATTTAATTTAAATTATTTTATGTATGTGAGCCTTACCTCTCCAAACACATCTCACAGTCCTATAGGGCAGAGAATTTTTAATAGATTATATGAATTGCTGACACACACACACACACACACACACACACACAAACACATACACACTAGATATTCAGAACTTGCTGATTCTTTTGTGGGTAAGTGTGTGAGCTTAATCTTCCAGCACATTTTAGTCACTGCTGATTATGCCTGTGATAATTAAAGCCACAGACATGTTATTTTATTTTTTTCTATTTTTGTTTAGAATCATATTTTAAAATCTTTTAAGTCCAGGGGGCCGGGTGGCGCAGTCGGTTAAGCGTCCGACTTCAGCCAGGTCACGATCTTGCGGTCCGTGAGTTCGAGCCCCGCGTCAGGCTCTGGGCTGATGGCTCGGAGCCTGGAGCCTGTTTCCGATTCTGTGTCTCCCTCTCTCTCTGCCCCTCCCCCGTTCATGCTCTGTCTCTCTCTGTCCCAAAAATAAATAAAACGTTGAAAAAAAAATCTTTTAAGTCCTAATTAGGACTGCACTGCTATTAAGGTTGATAGATAGGTGGTTGCATAGAGAAATAGCAATCAGAAAAGAGGTGGGACAATTAGATATAAGAAGACTATAACCCCACGCCTAACGTCTAAGACATCTTATCTAGATTTTGTTGCTGCTTAAATCAATCAATAACTTGACATTTGAGGGCCTACTTAGTATAGGCAGTGTAGCTTTGCGTTCAGTCTCTATTCTGTCATTACTATCTTCAGGTTCCTACAATTGTTCAGAAATTGCTGAGTTGAGTTTTCATTGTGGCTGACAATGCTCATCAACCTTGTTATCACATAGTTTTGCCAGGATCCGATTTCTTTTCTTTTTTTTTTTATATATATATGAAATTTATTGACAAATTGGTTTCCATACAACACCCAGTGCTCATCCCAAAAGGTGCCCTCCTCAATACCCAGCACCACTCCCCTCCCTCCCACCCCCCATCAACCCTCAGTTTGTTCTCAGTTTTTAACAGTCTCTTATGCTTTGGCTCTCTCCCACTCTAACCTCTTTTTTTTTTTCCTTCCCCTCCCCCATGGGTTCCTGTTAAGTTTCTCAGGATCCACATAAGAGTGAAACCATATGGTATCTGTCTTTCTCTGTATGGCTTATTTCACTTAGCATTACACTCTCCAGTTCCATCCACGTTGCTACAAAAGGCCATATTTCATTTTTTCTCATTGCCACGTAGTATTCCATTGTGTATATATACCACAATTTCTTTATCCATTCAGCACTCTCAACAGGATCCGATTTCTAATCTGCTGACTCATCACTGAGTACACAATGGGATTCATTAGAGGGTACCAGAAGGAAAATATCAGCTATAATGGCCCTAATGACTGGGGAAACATTTTTGGCAAAGCGATGAAGGGCGGCCAAGGCACATAGAAGATGAACACAGCACAGATGTGGGAGATGCAGGTGTTGAGAACCTTGAGGCGACCCTTGTGTGAGGCAATGCCTAGAATAAGTTTCAAGATCAACATGTAAGACACAGAAATGCACCCCAAGTACAATAAGGATGTAAGAGCCACAAAGAGTCCATAGATAACATTGACCCTGTTGTCAGAACAGGCCAGCTTCATGACATCCAGGTGGAGGCAGTAGGAGTGGGATAGAAGGCTTTTCCTACAGAATTTCAGCCTCTTCAGAATAAAGGGGAAAGGGAGGACAAACATGATACATAATGCAGCAAATATGAGGCCGATTTTAAAGACTCTGGCACTGGTCAGGATGGAGGTGTATCTCAGAGAGCTGTAGATGGCTATGAAGTGCTATGGACATGATGAGAACTGATGACTCTATAACTGAGAATCCATGAATGAAAAACTCTTGTGCAAAGCAGCCATTGGGGGAAATTCCAGTGGCATTGAACAAGAAGATTCTCAGCATGGTTGGAAGGGAGGAGATGGAAAGTCCCAGGTCAGAAAAGGCCAGCATGGAAAGAAAATAATACATTGGAGCATGCAGAGAGGTCTCTGTTTTTATGAAAAAGAGGATAGTGCAGTTCCCCAGGATGGCAAGGAGGTACATGCGGCAAATGGGGATCAAAACCCAAATGTGAGCATGCTCCATGCCTGGGATCCCAATGAGGAAGAAGGTAGAGATTTCCATTTCAGAGGTGTCCAAGACTGACATTGCAGGAATGTGAGGGGCTCATAATATGAATCTCAGAAGAACCTTCCTGAAATGGCCTAAATAGGTTAGCGTATGCTTTAAAATGTTGGTGTGAAATCTTAGGATTGCACTTTTTTTTTCTTTGTATAAGAATTCTTGGACTAAAACAACATATTTTATAATATACTTGTAGGAGTAATAGCAGGACTCATATAGATAGGATATGAAAAGAAACATGAATATAGATTAATATGCAGTAATTGCTAGCAGATAGATATTTCAAATATTTTAAATGCTTTTCCTGATCTCATTATACAAGAAGGAAGCAGTAAATTTCACAGCTTCTGTAGCCATCTTTTTAAGGATTGTCATGCCTTTAAGTTTGAAACCTGTTTGGAGAAATATAGGATCAAAGAAGGATGTCACTTAGTACAATTGCATTTATAGTTATAAATGAATATTAATTTTTAAAAACAGTTTTCTTTCAAAAAATGGGGCTAGCAAGGGTTAACATCCATATCTAAAAGATGAAGGTAGACCTGTATGTCACATTTTATGCAAAAGTTATCTCAAAACACATTATAGAGCTCAATCAAAAAAGAGCTACAACAATAAATGTCTTTGAAGGAAACTTAGGTGGTAAGTTTTTGTCATCTGGGGTTGTGCTGTCTGTGAGGTCACCCCTGCTCTTTGTCTTCCCTCTGGCTTCATAGAATCTCATATAAGCAGATATCGTTTTGATGTGCACTAAATGAATGAAAAGTTATACCCTCAATGCAGAGGTATGTATAAATTAAATTTATAAATTTAATTATATGTATAAATTAAATCATAAAATGAATTTTATACAAAACCCACCTTCACACCATTGCTTAAAAATCTGTGAACTCATAGTTTTTTGTTAGAATTGTACAGTTCCTTTCTGTTCATATATAGAGAGAAAATGTAAAGAGATATTTAAACCTATAAAGAAGCATGCTGAGTTAGGACAGACAATAGAGCAAGTAACTCCTAGTGGTCCCTATAGCCTTCTCACTGATGCCCCTGCAAACTCAGTAGTTTTGCATGTCTGCACCCAGAAACACCTATACTAACCTGTGAGGCAATAACTTTACCATTCAGCAAACATGTCACCCCACAGCCAGCCAGGTTCCAGTACCTGCCTCTGAATTTCTCTCTGTGCCAGGTTAGTGATTCTGGCCTAGACTTTACTGGTTGCTATCATTTAGCAGGACTCTGGACTTCTACCATGCATTTACAGAATTGTTGGACTTTTTAGAGGGTTAGGGTAATGGCGTCCATCCTAATCACTTGGAAACCACAGCCAGCCAGATACCGTGTGAAATTTTTGCTTGAGCTGGTACAAAGGCAAGTGGCAGCTATGAACATTTGGAAACTTACTGGTAAGTTGGTAAGTGGTTGTACCCACATGGCAGAGTAAAGAGGAAATGGAGGTGGCATGCAGTCACCAGAATTTCACTGCTATGTAGGCACAACAGTCCATCCTGACCTGCAGAGTCTAGTCCTGCCTTCCTGCTGCTTTCCTATTCGCCCAAAAAGTGTTGGGGATTCCAGCTCAGCAGGCTGTACCCAGAGAAGAAGAAAACTCCCTGGAGGTGAAACCTCAAGAACCCAGGAGAGTCATTCAACCCCCTGTAAATGAGATGAACTAATCCTTTTAGCAAAACACCCCTTAAGCCTCCTCTGCCCCCTCTGGCAGAATATGCTCCTGTCTTCAAAGATCAAGAGCATCATGTGAATACTCTTAGAAGAGTTTCACAGTGTCTGATAACTATGCCTGTATGCGTCTGCCTCCTTCACTACACTTTACCCCCTTAAACTTATGTGTGTTCCTTCTACAAAGTGACAAGGTTTTGAACATTAAATTTGCATCTAGTATTTTCAAATATGGTAGTTTGCAACTGCATTCAGACTTCACTGTGGAATTTTATAAACATAGAGATTTCTAGGCCTACTCTAGAGTCACTGAATCTCTTTACTTGATATTCATGGTATAGTCTTGCATTTTCTTCGTATAGTATGTGTAGTTCCTATGATTATTATGTATATGAGTATTGTTTTCACTGTAAAAGTGAAATTGTCAGTTGCATTATATGTACTATGAGCTCTCATTAGACTTTTTATATTTGAATGGTGTAAGTAAAATTAACAATGAGCATTTTAAGATAAACGTACACTCTTCCATTAGCTTAAAATCAATATCTTTTTTAACTTTTTAAAAAATTTTTTTAACATTTATTTACTTTTGAGACAGAGAGAGACAGAGCATGAACGGGGGAGGGTCAGAAAGAGAGAGGAGACACAGAATCCGAAACAGTCTCCAGGCTCTGAGCTGTCAGCACAGAGCCCGACGCGGGGCTCGAACTCACGAGCCGTGAGATCGTGACCTGAGCCGAAGTCGGACGCTTAACCGACTGAGCCACCCAGGTGCCCCTAAAATCAATATCTTAAAACAATAGTTTTTGTTTGACTCTGATGCATTCATGAAAGCTCTACAGTTAGCAACAGTCCAGAGTTTTATCTTCAATATAAAAGGACCCAGTCAGAGCTTGAGGAAAAGGCCTGCACCCAATACTTCAAACTTCAAAGGACAGGCTCTTAGGTAACTTTCAGTGGGTTGAGTTGTGATTTCCAGAACTCTTTTCATTCAATAGACAATATTTCATGAGACTGTTAACCCAAGATCCAACAGAAGAGTTCATTGCATAGGACTGGCTGAACTGATGGGTAGCATCCTAATATGTTGTTTGGAATATTGTTGATGTTATCATCTTGTTCTATTTTCTGAATATAAGGAGGATTTTTCTTTCTCTTAAGCTATGTCCAACCAATCATAATCTAGTAGACTCTGCTTTTGTAAAATGCAATGAAACATTTTGAAGTTATAACAGATTCTCATTGAATCCTCAGTGTTCAGGAACTTTTACTGAGTGTCTTTGCTTTTCATACTACGTGTATTTGCATAGATGCAATAAGATCCTGTCCTCTTTTCACCAAGGTATGATTTGGAGGATTGGTTATGCAACCAAGTCCTTTCCTAGAATGTCATATTTGAAAATGTTGCTCATTTAATCAAGTATGACTAGTGACTTTTAGTGAACGAAGTTTGACTGTATAAAATCTGTGCTGACAAAGCCCTCTCAAATAAATCACCCTGTTACTTGGTTTATAGGCATAGCCAGTAAAACTGGTAAGGGAGATCACTTCCATGACAGGACAGGATACTGGGACATTTTGGGGATCTGAGTAAAGGAAATACTGCCCAAATGTATACATACCTGAAGGAGTAATTTGGTGAAGACAATTTCTTGGTTATAGCTCCCTATTCTGGATATAGCGTATGATAGCAGCTTTGAAACATCTAATCTGATTCTGTATGGAAATCTCTAGCACTGCAAACTTAAGAAGGCCCATCTGGTATATCATCATTCTTTCTGCATCTGTGTAAATAATGAGATAAAATCTAATGAAAGCCCAATCAAGAATAATCTTTCTTTGAAATTATATTTAATTTAATTTTTTAATGTTTATTCATTTTTGAGAGACAGAGAAAGGGACAGAGTGTGAGCAAGGGAAGGGCAGACAGAGAGGGAACACACAGTATCAGAAGCAGGCTCCAGGCTCTGAGCTGTCAGCACAGAGCCCAATGCAGGCCTTGAACTCACAAACTGTGAGATCATGACCTGAGCCTAAGTCAGAGATTTAACTGACTGAGCCACCCAGGCACCCCTGAAATTATATTTTATTTAAAATGGGGGAGACTATACAGGAAAACGTGTGCTTCCGTGGGAAGCTACATTTTTATAGCATGTTCTGATGGGTTATCTGATTTTGATATGCAGGGACTTGGTATTTTCAATGCTTTTGAGCTATTTTCCAACTCTGTAAGTCTCTGTAAGTTGTAGATACTAACAGCAACAAAGTAATTCAGGTAGGTAGACCAGCAAATAAATTCTGACTGGTGGAGGGTCAATAGGCATGTCTCACAAAGTGAAAGAGACTATTTGTAGTCATTTGCCAAATAATGTCAACATTCCTATCTATAAATCTATCTTTTATATGGGATCTCCTTTGAACATTTTGTATTATTTGCCTGGTTCTTTCATTAAAAATAAGTTAAATTAGATCTCTAATGGATGTTCATTTTATGCCATTGTGAGAACTATTATTTACCTTTTTTGAAAATTAGTCCTTTTAAATTTTATCTATCTATCTATCTATCTATCTGTTTATTTATTTACTTTTAGAGAGAGAGCATGAGAAGGAGAGGGGCAGAGGGAGGAGGAAGAATCTCAAGCAGACTCTATGCCCAGAGCAGAACCTGATGCAGGGGCTCAATCTCATGACTGTGAGATCATCACCTGAGCCAAAATCAAGAGTTCAATGCTTACCCAACTGAGCCACTCAGGCACCTTGGCTTGTTTGCCTTATTTATTTATTTATTCATTTATTTATTTATTTATGAGAGAGAGAGAGCATGGGCATGAGTGGGGGACAGAATGAGAGAGGGAGAGAATCCTAAGCAGGCTCCATGTCCAGTGTGGACCCCAATCAGGGCTCCATCTCATGACTGTTGGGATCATGACCTGAGCCAAAATCAAGAGTCAGAGCCGAAATCAAGAGTCACATGCTTAACTGACTGAGCCACTCATGCACCCCTGAAAATTGGTCTTAGTCAGGGTTTATATCTGTGCCTGAGAGAGAGGCAAATCATATACATTATAAGGAGTTATGACATTTAGAACTCCCACAGAAACTGGGAAGACAGGAAACTTTCTATGATGTATAACATAGACAGTGATATTTTTAATGCTCAGGAAGCAAATACTGAAACAAATGAAATGGATGAATGAATTAAATTCTTCTTATATTTTTGTTAACACTGCATGTGTTTATTGTTTGTTTTATTGGTTCTATGTGTGCTGATATCATTGTCCATTTCAATTTTAGTTCCTGAGGGCATAGGCATATTTAATAAAAGTCAAAACTATGAATTGGAGAGCACTATTTTATTTATTTTTTTAAGATTATCGATTTATTCTTGGTGGGGGGGGATACCAGGGAAAGGGGAGAGAGAGAGAGAGAGAGGAGAGAGAGAGAGAGAGAGAGAGAATCCCAAGCAGGCTCTATACTGACAGTGCATAGCTCAATGTGAGATTTGAACTCATGAACCCACAAGATCATGACCTGAGCTGAGATCAAGAGTTGGACATGTAAATGACTGAGCCACCCAGGCACCCCTGGAGAGCACTATTTTAAATGAAGAGGCAATCCTCTGTCACTTCTGATTGCTATCCAATTGTTAAATAAATGTATACTGTTAATTATCAAATGAATATATAGGATATCACTTTAAGTATGATGAAATTGACAAGCATATATTGTGTTCATGAGGCTGGTTAAAGCAAGCTAGGTGAAAGTGGACACAGAATACAATTTTATATTTATATATGAGCCGTACTCTTAAATCTTAATCCAAAAACATTGCAAGGCTGATTCTTCAATCTTAATAAACATGTTGGAAAGATGATCTTGTAAAGCAATTAATATATGGTGTGATTCCTTGTTGATTCATTCTGCTTGTTCTGTGTCATTCAGTGATTGAGTTTGCATTGTGGTTAAGCATCGCTGTCAGCTGTGTTTCTGACACAGCTTCCCTAAAACCATATTTCTTATCTGTTGGCTCTTCACACTGTATACAATGGGATTCATCAATGGAGGTACCAACAGGAAAACATCAGCCATGAAGATCCTAACTATTGGGGAGCTGTGTTTGGCAAACCGGTAGATAACAGTTAGAGAGAAAATGGGAACATAGAAGATGAGCACAGCACAGATGTGGGACACGCAGGTGTTGAGGACCTTGAGCCTTTGTTTCTGTGATGCTATGCTCAATACTGCTTTCAGTATCATCATATAGGACATGAAAATAAATCCTAAGTCTAGGGTGCCTGTGACAGCCACAAATAAGCCATAGATGACATTGACCTTGTTGTCAGAGCAGGCCAGCTTCATGACATCCTGATGGAGGCAGTAGGAATGGGAAAGGAGGGTCTTCTTACAGTATCTTAGATGTTTTAGGGTCAAAGGGAAAGGGAGGATCAACAGAACATTTTTTAAAGAAAAAGCAAGCCCAATTTTGGTGACTCTGGCACTGGTCAGGATGGAAGTGTATCTCAGAGGGTTGCAGATGGCAATAAATCGATCAAAGGACATGATGAGAAGAACTGATGACTCCATAGCTGAGAATCCATGAAAAAAATTCTTGGGCAAAGCAGGCATCAGGGGAAATTCCTGGAGCATTGAACAAGAATATCCTTAGCATGGTAGGGAGAGATGAGAGGGACAGTCCTAGGTCAGAGAGAGCCAACATGGAGAGAAAATAGTACATGGGTTCGTGCAGAGATGGTTCTGTTTTTATGAAAAACAGAATGGTACAGTTCCCCAGGATGGCAATGAGGTACATGAGGCAAATAGGTATGGAGACCCAAATATGGGCATGCTCCATCCCTGGGATCCCAATCAGGAAGAAGGTAGAAATTTCAGTTTCAGAGCTGTTGACGGTGAACATGACAGGTGAATGAGGGAAACAAGATGAGAAGCTTGGGAGAGGCTTCCTGAAGTGCTGCAAATAGACTGGCTCAGATGCCTGACTCTACCATTTTGGAATCATTGAGGTATTGTGAATCCAAGGGATATGCACATAATTCTTAGGTATAAACCTAAATGGAGAAACCTAGGAAGAGAAGTATTCATCAATGTCCATTAAAAACAAAACTGAGAGAGAAGGAAAACAAATTTATATCAAAATTGAACATTACAACAGAGGTTATAATAGGTATAAGTTCTATACAAGAGCTGGTTGGTCAACTAAGATAATTATATTCCAACTGGAGAACTTGAAACTTTCACTTTTTAATGTAAATATTATACTTTACATACTGTTAATATTTCAATTAATGTGCATAAAATTCAGAGATAAAATAACATATTTTATACAATGTCTTCTAACGTAGACATAGGTTTTTTCCTTTATTCTAATTTCCTTTTATGTCTTTCAGAAACATTTGGTAATTTTCTCCACAAAGATCTTATCTTTTGTAAAAAAATTTTTTAGAATCCTTATGCAATTATTTATAAGAGTATTTATAAGATCATTTATTCTCTATTACTTTTCTATTTTTCATAATGATTACTGGTCACATAGAGGAACACTGCAGATTTTTGGCGTAGAAGCCTGTTAAAGCCTGTCTATGCTGGCCATTCTCTTTTTGTCTCCTCCTTCCTACCATAGAGTCCTGAGTGTCTCCTCATCTTCTTTTTGCACCTTTGGCCATATATACACACCTGTAAAGAGATCCTTCAGTAAACCCTCTTCAATTGACTTCCTCATGTGTCTCTGTGTCTTGCTGGCACATGGTCTTTCATTCCTTTTAGTTAAGATTTTCTTCACCTCCTCTCGTCTTTAGGCTGTTATCTGCGGTGCAGGATGGGGATTTGCAATTAACTTATTTTGCTTATAATTTAGTATTCTTAACCTGAAAAGCCATGTTTTTTCAGCGTTGAATATCTTCTGCCATTATGATTTTCAACATTGCCTACTAAAATATATCTAGTTGGAACTTGTTGAAACTTCCCAATCTAACTTCCTATTTAGATTGCTTCATATCTTCAAACTGTTCATTTGTTTTTGTTGCATTTTGGTGAATTCTTTAGTACCACTTCTTATTTACTAATTCTGTTTTCATTTGTTACTGGTCCCAAATGTATCTCAACTATTGAGTTTTATTTCAATTACTCTATTTTCTTTTATAATTCATATTTATATTTTCAATTTATATCTACCTACCCCCATAATTTTTCATTCATTTTATTGTTATTATGCCACCTTCAAGTTTTGAGGATCTTAAGAATGGCTGCTTCAAAATTCATTTTATCCAAGGGATACAGGAGTACTGATGCATAGGGGCACTTGTACCCCAATGTTCATAGCAGCACTCTCAACAATAGCCAAATTATGGAAAGAGCCTAAATGTCCATCAACTGATGAATGGATAAAGAAATTGTGGTATATACACAATGGAATACTACGTGGCAATGAGAAAAAATGAAATATGGCCTTTTGTAGCAACGTGGATGGAACTGGAGAGTGTGATGCTAAGTGAAATAAGCCATACAGAGAAAGACAGATACCATATGGTTTCACTCTATGTGGATCCTGAGAAACTTAACAGGAACCCATGGGGGAGGGGAAGGAAAAAAAAAAAAAGAGGTTAGAGTGGGAGAGAGCCAAAGCATAAGAGACTGTTAAAAACTGAGAACAAACTGAGGGTTGATGGGGGGTGGGAGGGAGGGGAGGGTGGGTGATGGGTATTGAGGAGGACACCTTTTGGGATGAGCACTGGGTGTTGTATGGAAACCAATTTGTCAATAAATTTCGTATATATAAAAAAAAATAAATTGCTTTAGTTTTTCTTTTCTCATCAGTGAATGCTATTATTGAAATTGTAGAGTTTCTTTTTCAGTGTTAGTCTTCATACATGTTTCAGAATTTTACTTGTAAGCGCACCTTGAGTGAAAATTTCCTTGTTTGTTTGATGATTTATTTTGTTCATGCCCCATGTTTAGATGTGGCAGTTGACTCTTCCTCACTTCCTTAAGGTTGTCAACTGTACTAAGTCTTTTTATAACGGTTAAAGGATACTGTTTCAAATGAGAGTTGAGGACGGTTTTGCCCTTCCCATCTCCCACCCTCAACTATCTCAAGACCTGGCTTGTTATGGGGAATAGATTTGAGCTGTGACAACACCTATTTCTACTCTCCATGTGGATTAACAGCTTCATGTCCCAAGTAGGGTAACTTAGACTGGTCCCTTGTCAAATATAGAGCACTGTCGTGCTAAGTCCCATGCACATGCTGAGCTGCCAACCACCAATATGCCTCTAGACCAGGAGCCACATTGGTTTCTGGATTCAACTTCAACACATAATTATGTATTTTACATGGCATCTCATCTCTCTCTCTCTCTCTGTCATCTATCATCATCCATCTATCATTTAACATCTATCAATTATCATGTATTTTCTATGTATTTGTCTATCTAAGGAGCATGGCAGTATCTCTTTATTTTTTTATCTTTTATTTATTATTACTATGTGTGTAGAGTAAAATGGAAATTGACATACCAAATTTAGCTCACTATACCTATTGAATAAAATTCTCCATCAAAACTTCAATACAATTTAAAAAATATAACCTGTTAATGTTCAAGAAAAATAGTTTTGAGAATTGTTTGATCATATGCTATTTGTAAAATAATGAGTTAATGTATTAATTTATTCAATGATACACTAGAGCTAATTGCAGGCTTCATCATCAATTTCTGTCATGAGCAATTTGATAATGTCTCTCAGATCTGAACTATTTAGGCCATTTCTTAGTACTTCCATTCTTATTTTACATACATCTTCAACCATTTTGTCACAATGATTCTGTTGTCATGATGGAAAATACTTAAAAGCTCATGTTCCCTTTTTTCTTAACTATTTTTTTTCCCTGGAATTCATCTCTCCTATAATCTCAAATGCCAAGCATTGTAATCCACCTTCAGTTTTCTCTAGGCTATTGTTGCTTCTTGATCTTTCACTGCCTTCTGAATGAGTTTTCTGGACGAACCCCACCTCCAACTTCCTGTATTTATTTTCCTCTACCCAAATTACTTCCACTTCTGGGTTGTCTATAAACATTTTAGTGACATTTATTCCCCTTAAGAATGAGATGTCTAGGAGACAGACAATTAGAAAGAAATGCCTAGGAAGTTTTGCATTATATACATTATTTGCATTTTTTAATAAAGTAAAAAACCTGTCAGGTGTTTGGATGTTGTTCACTTTAGAGTTTGGCAAACTCTCATACAAATTCATAGTAAAGTAATGAATAAACTGTACTTTCAGTGACTAGTTTGTGATAGCTGTCTGCCTACACACTAATCCAGTTGTGTCAAATCACACAACAACCAATGAAGGGCTATCCGTTAGACCTAGTGTCTTCAGATTCCCCAAACTTGCTTCTGACGTTAATCTGGAAGGAGTAAGATTAATGTTTAATGAAAACTGAAGTTTTATTTTAACAAGGATTGTGTAAGGGGTTTGCTTGTTTGGTTTATGTAACCACACGGAGTTATTGGATCATTCCCTTTAGGACAGATAGCATCAAAGCATGTTTACTGTCAGATTTGTTGAGCTAAGTGAGACATTTGAGAAATGTTGCTTTGCTGCCCAGCGTCCCTCTTCTGCCTAGCTTGTCTTTGAACTCACCTACTTCCATCTTTACTTCAGCACCCTTCCTGCCAATGTCTCCATCCTGCTGCAGGCACTTCTTCCTGGGCTGTAGAGGGACTCTGCTCTTTCAATTTTCTCCTAGATTATCTAGCAAACTTTCTCCCATACTTCATAGGTTGTCAATAACTTAGCACTGGTTTTGCACAGTAATCATGTAATAATTTTGAATCTTTTAATCAATTTAAGCATTTTGAGATCTGAGTTATTAATTTTTCCATACCAAATCCCATTAATAACTTCATGTTTATAAGTTCTCTTAATGTAAAAAACTTGTTTACTGATAAATCAAAAAAATGGAGTAATAACATTTTCAACAAGCACATTATTTATTCTTCACTATCAACCTCTACTTCTCCTAAATTTATATATATAATATATATATATATATATATCTTTAGAAAGTGCTATATGTCTCTGGAAGAGCCATTTTATTTGCTTTGAAGTGTGACATTTTTAAAGAGTCTACAAGAAAATAAAACACTGCACAGAAAAATTTCTAGTATGTTGTTTTCATCTCAGAAGGGCCTACCCAACCCTATTCTGTACTTTGCAAAAAATAAAAAATGCAGTGTAAGTAACAGATACAGAATGTCTTTAAAGGATGGATTTAGAATAAAGTTTACTGTTTATATGGAAGTTTTAAATAAGGTTGTTTATCATGTTCTTTAAGTTAAAGGTAGAATGATTTCAATGAAGTCATTGGGACTGCTTCAGGTGGACTATATCCTGATATTGAAGCAGGCATTGAACAGTGAAATCATGATAGCTACCAGGATTAGAGACGCATCTTGTGGTACTGACTGATAAGACATGAGGGTTTTCAGGTTACCAAGGTGTGGCCACTGCATTATTCTTTAAGTTCAAAAAGAGATGAACACAGGATGAAGTCACCCAAATCCCATTTGATAGACACAACAAGGGTTGATCATGACAGTTTGATTCTAGTCCTTCTACCTGGATGCCCTTTTAGCATAACAAAGGCCTCTGGGGATGAGAACTCTGGAAATTATCCAGAAGGGTTAAAAAGCCCCCAGACAAGTCCTTAAATGAATTAGTTCAAGGAACATTCAACTGAATTCCCATTATGCATATGAATTAGCCATTTATGTTTAAGGCCCTAAGAGGCCTCTCCTGTTGCTCCAAGCAGAATTGATTCCTATGTCACCTGCAATTTTAGAGACTCTGTAAGTGGCTTTTCTGGAAGAGTGTCACATTTTGTTTTCCAAGGTCATTATGTTTGTGCCTGTAATTGAGTGTTCAGATTCAGTTTTGCTACTGCTGGTAAATGCACTTTGTACCTTAAAATAAATATTAGTCTTCTTTTCTCATTCAAGAGCATTTGAATTTATTTTTAGAAGCCAGTCAAGTATGCTCTTTTAAAAAAAATTAGTTATTAGTTTGTGGGTGTGCTTTCTATATTAAAGAATATAGCCTTCTATTTTGATGTGCTTGCAAATAATTTTTCTTCTTATGTCACTTGCATTTGTCTTTGTTAGTGATGGTATCATAGGCTGAGTTCTCTTTGAATCAAATACTGGGGTGAATATTTGTACGCAGAGTTTATTGGTTGAGTGCTCTCAGGTTAAAGACTTATGGGGAAAGAATGAAGTAGTGGAGAGAACTTTGAATTCCATGCAATGGTAACAAAGACTACACTGCCTTGGCAATCACTACCTCTAATCTTGCCGAGTCCACATATGTGAGGACAGAAACACAACAACCCCTGTGATCTATTTTGGGGTGGGGAGGGGGAGGATGTCACAGTACATATAAAGGCCTTTGATTCAATGTATATATTGAATATATGAGAAAATCTCCAGCAAAAAAAAATATGAGGATGGAAAACATTAAAAAAAACAAAAAATCTAATCTACGAGTTCGTATATCATCATTTTAATGGGAGGTCCTGGAATAAGGGTTACCTAATTATGGATTTTTAAAAATCCATATTAAACATATTGTGAAATTTTAAAGGAATAATGATAAAGATAGAATGATAAATGATATTAGAGAAAAACAAACATCTAAAAATAATATGTTTGCTACAAAGCAAATATAATTAGATGTGGGTAAGATATTGCAATAGCTAGATAAGAGTTTAGAAGACAAAGGGGTTAATGTTTTCTAAGTACTTAGGTGTAATTAATTTAACCTAAGAAGTTACTCGAGGATGGTTTCCAGTAAACTAAGTGAATTGATAGAAGAATACATGAACCCTAATAAGCAATGCAAAACCATAAGGTAATTAAAGTAAGTCCCAGGAGGTCATTTGTGCCACGAGCTAGAAAGCTTCAAGTCTAGTTTGGAGAAAGACTAGGAAGAGCTCTAATAGGGCAATATCTAGAGGAATAAGTGGATATCTAAGATTTGTATTGTACTTAAAAATTTTAAACAATGTAAGGTGATTAAGGGAAGATAATTCAAAGAGAAGAGAAAATTAATTTAAAAACTGAAGAACATTTAAGTAGTTATGCAAATAAAATGGGTATGCAATAATTATGTACTATGTATATGTCCATAGTCATAAAATTAAGACTATTATTTGTATATTTTCAATTTAAAAAAAAAATTTAAAACTTTTATTCATTTTTGAGAGACAGAGAGAGAGAGAGCATGAGTGGGGCATGGGCAGAGAGACAGGGAGACACAGAATCCGAAGCAGGCTCCAGGTTCTGAGCTGTCAGCACAGAGCCCTACATGGGGCTGAAACTCCTGGATCAGACCGCGAGATCATGGCCAGAGCTGAAGTTGGGTGCTTAATGGACTGAGCCACCCAAGCACCCCAGTATATCCTCAACTTTAAGGAAAAAGTATGAGAAGTTTCTCTGTGGTAACAACTTGTAAGTAAATATATAGTCAGTCAAAGGAAATTTCGTGGACACAAATACACTAATTTTACTAGGCCAGGAGTTAATATACATACTTATATTTCTTTGAATAACAAATACATCTATAAACATATTGTTCAACTGTTTAAAATAGTCCATAAAGAATTCAAAGTAATGATACAAACATAAGAACAGGGATTTCTGTTTTCTGGTTCCACATGTAAGGGGCTTGGAAACTGCTTCTCCACCCTAACAAATAAAAACAGAAGTGACTGAAAAATCAACAGCTCTTGTAGAAGCACTAAGAGAGTTGAGAATGTAGGATAAACCCCTGTGACCAAATTGGAAAGACAGAAAAGTGCACAGAAGGAGTCACAGTTTACTGGAGCAGAGACTCATTAGCAGAAATCAACTTGGGAATCAGTGCTGTGTTAGGAAAACCTGAAATGATAAAGATTATAATATAAATTAGTGAAATGGAGAATAGAAAAATAATTTAAAAATTGATAAAATAAGGAATTGCTTTTTTGAAAATATAAACAGAATTCATAAACCCTTAGCTAAAGAACAAAAGAAGTTTAAAATCAAATTAGTGTCATCAAGCAAGATAAATATCAAAAAAACTACACATAGGCATATTATTTTCAAACTACAAAAATCAAAAATAAAGAAAAAAATCCTAAAGCACTCAAAGGAACAAAATAACTTACCTATATGGGAACAAAGATAAGAATTACATGTGACTTCTCAGAAACCATCTGCTAAATTTGGGCTTAGGGTTTTTTTTTTTTTGTTTGTTTTGTTTTGTTTTGTTTTGTTTTTCCTGGATCCTTGAGATGTAAAGTTAGGTTGTTTATTTGAGAGCTTTCTTCTTCTTTAAAATAGGTATTTATTTCTACAAACTTCCCACTAAGTACTTCTTTTCTTGCATTTCATAAGTGTGGTGTGTTATGTTTTTATTTTCATTTGTCTGGAGTTATTTTACAGCTTTTTAAATGTCTTTTTTAAACCTATTGTTTAAGAGTGCATTTAATTTCCATGTATTTATGACTTTTGCTGTTTTCTTTCTATTATTGATTTCTAGTTTCGTTGTGTTTGGAAAAGATACTTGGAATGAGAATGATTTCAATCTTCTTAAATTTGTTAAGACTTTTTTGTGACTTGGCATGTGATCTTATTAATAAGTCACTCATTTAGTTTCTTAGGTAAACTATGTATCAGCACCCAGCACTCAATTTACTTGAGAAATGGGTCAGTCTTACAGGTGGCTACTTATCCGAGTCTGCCCTATCAGATTGCAAGGTGCACCCTGGGAGAACCAGAAACAGCATCACTGACATGTGTCACACCACAAGTGATGGAGCCATATCTGAAATTGGCAGTCCAGGGGCATCTGGGTGCTCAGTTGGTTAAGTGTCCAACTTCGACTCAAGTCATTTTCTCACGGTTGGCAAGTTTGAGTCCTATGTTGAGCCCTGTGCTCACAAACATATTTTTAGCATTTTTAGCATTTTTAGCATTCTGTGTGTTCCTGTAACTCTTCTGTATGGTTCTTAGAGATTTTTCATATTCTGATCTACATCTTCACTATTGTGGTTGCTACTCTCTTCTTCTCTATAAATTCCAGCTCTTGTGTTTTAAGTTTACTGATAAGGGTGAGCCCATGAAATGCCAGGCCCTTACCCTTGACCCCAATAAAAGAAGAACCCGAGGCCCACATGTAGGAGTGAGCTCTCTCCCCTCCCTCAACTTGAAAAATCATAAAGATGTGTAGTGAGTAACTTTTAGTCAACAAATATCTAAAATATACATTTTTAGATTAACATAGTTTAAAAATAGGCAAAGGGAGAGATAGAAAATCCAAGTAGCCCTACAAATGTTTAAAAAGATAATCTATAATTACATTTCTTCACAAGTAGTTTCAAACTTGAAGAAAACTTGAGAAAATAAATCACTTGATAGATAATAAATAGAACACAGAGATTTACAAACAGAACACAAGATTTCAGCTGATATGATAGCCTTTGAAACCACACAAAGGAGTACAAATATTAACTCTGCTACCTAAAAGCTGATCTGCTTTAAGCAAGTCATTTAATACTGAAAAGCCTCTGTTTCTTTCTGTAGTTAAGGAAATTAATAATATTCATATATTTGATAGTAATGGAGATGGAAACTGAGGACTGGGTTTGGTAACAGTAAATCACGATTGATAACAGCTGTTTTACAATTATCATTACATTCACACAGACACAAAAATTGAAGCAGAAACAAAGACCCATAGACACTGAGAGAAGATGATTCAAACACCAGGCTTTATTGAACATAAACTTCCCAGACCTGGAATTACCTATGCAATGAGGAAGACACAAAGTGAATGGATGTGGTTGCATGACTTGCCCTGCAGGAGCCCATCCTCTGGTAACCACACAGACACCTGTTGCACTGGCCCCCAAGGACAGGGTTTACAAGGCACTGCCTCTCTCCTCCTATTTCCACCAGTTCCTGAAGTTAAACCAAAGAGAATAAAGTGACTCTGTGAAGAGAGGGGAAATAGGATAGAAAATAGATGGGGCAATAAGGGGTATTCATTACTTCTGACTCACCCCCAAAACTCTAGATCCCTGCCTCTACATCACTTCCTCCTGACAAGTGATCTTAATCAAATTTCTTTCTTCTTCCAAGGACTGCTACTCCCTTTCTTCTTTCAAGGACTGCTACTCCCTAAACATGATACCATCCAGTCATTGTCCTTGCAAACACAGGCTCAATAAGTCAAATTGGCTTGCCTTCTCTTATACTCTGAAAACATACCAGGTCTTTCTAGGGCAATAAAATTTCCACTGGTGCTCCTGTGGAGAATTGTAGCTGTGTCCCCATCCTTATCTTCTTCATGGCTGTGAAAGACACCATATTTAATTGATACTTCTCTGCCTTGGCAATATTTGGCATTAAGGAGTGGTGAAAGAGAGGGTGTAAGGACTGTGCCAACCATGATCTTGGCCTACTACCAGGTTCACAATTTAATTAAACTTTAGCCTGGTGGCAAGATGTGATAGAAGTCATAGGTCTGGTTGGTCTTTCTCAAAACTGACAAAGAAGAAAATATGAGTGTCTTTTAATTGTTCTATTGAAACTATACTTTAAAACTACCCCTGGATAGCCATTTAATAAAGAAATCATGCCAACCATATGAAAAATCGTCCAGTTAGAAAAAAAAATCCTAAATTATTTTCAAACTCTGCTATAATTTTATAGCAAAACATGACGAAAACATAAGTAAGGAAAATTTCAGGGCATTCTCACTGATGAACATAGATGTAAAAATCCTAAACAAAATATTAACAAATTAAACCTGGCAATAGATAAAGGATGGTAGGATCATCTGCGTGGCTCAGATTGGTTGGTTAAGTGTCCAACTCTTGATTTTGGCTCAGGTCATAATCTCATGGTGAATTCCAGACCGTAGTCAGGCTCTGTGCCGCCTAGAGCCTGCTTGGGATTCTCTGTCTTCCTCTCTCTCTGCTATAATACTTACCAAAAGCATAACATATAGACTTATTTTATAATAGGCCCTCAATAATTGCATGAGTTTCACAAGTTTTTATATGATCCCCAATTTCCATCCTTAACACCTGTTATTTGATTTTTGTTTTTACTGTAGGCCTAAAGCCCACCCAACAACCCTGCTCTGTGGTCCCAGGTGTGCCATGTAATTTACAGGTCCAATAAATAATAAACCATTTTTTTTCTTCAAAGTTTCCTAATGGTTCTTGCTGAGGGTGTCTTGCAGTCATCATAAGAATCACAAAGGGTCAAACACAGCATTAGTTACCAATAATAGGCTGAGACCAGCACAACATCAATAAATATAATAACAGATATAAAAATTGGAAATAAGGGAGAAAGAAGCTAGCATTACTTATGATGGTGTGATTGGTACCAAGTAAGGCCTAAAGATTATACAGATTATGTATTATAAATAAAAATAAGCTTAGCAGTTTCTCAGACAAAAGACAAAAAATAAATTGATCTTTATGTATCAGTACCGAAGATTTAGAAAAAGTGCTATTTTAATTTATAAATGCTATTCATATTAGCGTGAATTAATATCAAATACTTAGGAATAAATATAATGTAAGATATATGATAGCTCTTATTTTAAAAGTTTATAACCATATTGAGAAAAAAATAAAGATTTGTTTAACTGAGGTCTGTGTTCTTGGATTGAAAGACCTGGTAACCTAAAAATTTAAATTCTCCCAAAATTGATCTGCAGATTTCATACATTCACAATGAAAGTCACAACATATATCTTTGTGGAAATTGATAAGCTGCCTATAAAATTTATAAGTAAATGCAGACAGGTGGATAGCCAAGGTATAAGCTAAGAAAAGGAATGTATTGGGAAGCCATGCTCCAGGATAAGCACAGTGGCAGTAATGATGAACCAGATAATGATTTTTGCCTTTACAGAATTTAGTATGGAGACGTGAACCCTGCTATTGCTTAATAAATGATTATCAAGTACATAACTGATGAATATCCTGTTCAGTGAGAAGCTGCAAATACCTTGTAACAGAGGGGTCTCTCTGCATTTAATTACCACAGCTCTGCATGGATGCCCCTAATGAAGCTGCAGTTTCAGTATTCTTCTGGGTTAGAGTAGTTATCATGCATTCATTCTCATGCTCATTCCAAAAGAGAAAACTGTTAACAGTTTAAGGAAAGGACTGGGAATGGTGGATAGAGGTAGGGACTCATAATCATATGGGTCATAATCATATACTCTTGGCACAGCTGTGATTAAAGGTTGATTATATTAATTTCACCTCCAGGGACCCATCAGACTCTGACACCTATCCCCAGTTTTCTATCCTAAGATAAATCAGGAGTGTTTATAGAAAGGTGGAAGTATTCAAGCCTCACTACTCATGGAATCAAAAGTTTTCAGGACCTGAGTTTCATGGAGTATCAAAACTGCGCCATTTGTAATCAGGATATGTGTGACCTTCAGAGGGAGATGGGAGCTCTTCTCAGGGGAGGGATGAATCAAAGACAGCCAGAACTAAAAGCAGAGAAATGAGAAGACAGGGGCAATGAAAAGACTGTGGGAAAAAAGAAAGTTACATGGTGAAAGGGCACAAATTTAGGTGAAACAAAATAGAAGAAAATGGCAGCAGGGAACAGATTAGACAGGATAAAAATGTTTAGAAAGTAAATTAAGTGGCAGAGAGAGAGATAGCCATGGAGATAGAAACAGAGGATATGACTTTACCTACAATGTAGGAAAGTTTAGGCAGAGAAAGACCCCATGAAACTGGATACTTTGGGAAACTGGCCACTGATTGCATGATTAAGCATTCATATGATGTAACTGCCTTATGTGTAAATTTCAGGTAAGTGTCCATTTTTAAATTACAAATAAACAGCTAGTAGATTTTGGCACAGTGTACGTTACTACACAAAAGCTAAAGAGAGTAAAATCATTAGGACAATGCACGGTTTATGCAGGAGGATAAAGTAGGTGTCATTTTCTTTAGAAGTAAACAATTTGAAATGTATGACATATAGAATTGTGGTAATATCATAATGTTTTTTTCAACAATTTTAAGATAGGCCAGTCAGTGGGCAGAAGGCAGTTTTTGAGGACTACAGGTAAGACCACAGAGATAAAATGATGTCCTTACCCTCAGTGGCTCTTCCTTAATTCCTTGGAATATGTGAGTGTGTGATGGAAGTCTTTTTATGCTCTGCCCTTGAAACGTCTTGACATCCGTCTCAGCCTCTTCTGACCATTTCTTTTTCAATTAGCAATGATTAAATTATGTTAAAATAAATCAAGAGCCCTGTAGAATCATTGCTAATGACATGGAGTCATAAGAAAATGAACAAAGGACAACCATAAAGGGATGAGAAAACGTGAAAGATATGACAGATGCTCAGTGAGAGAGAGGACAAGAAAGATAACAAATAGGGATATTCCTGTCTGCTCCAGCTTTAAATCCATGCACAGTCCTGCAGCTGATTTTCTAAACCTTGCAATCTGAATTTAGAAGGCTCAGATCAGGGAGAAAGACATGTCTGAAAACCAGAGACCTACTTTATTTTCTGTAACTTCTCTGAGAATTAAGGAAAATGTGATTTATATCAAGGTTGAAAAATAAAGCATAGGCTAATTTCCTGGCATGGGGTAAAGCAAACTACTTTTCTTTTTTGGCCACAGCACAACCTCTTGTGTGTGAGCACACCCTCTTGCACTATATACTTCAATGTTAATGTCTGGAGTATTTTCATGAGCTGAGCTTTAGAACAGAAATTAGAACAAACGTTTCTGAGTGATGAAGAAGAAAAAAGAAAGCCACCCAGGGACTTTAGTAGATTTTGAAGACTAGAGAGAACAATGTTGCTTGGGGGTAAAGAAAAAGAAATGCATGGAACTCATATTCTGCCTGGTCCATGAAGAGTGGGGAGAGTTGCTGACTGCTTTCTCCAGGATAAGGGCCCCAGTAAAAGCTCAGTTTGGAACGCTTGGGACTGGAGAAGAGGACTAGGGAGGTGCCCCACTCCCAGAGGATGGGATGCCTGGACTTGGAGGAAAAAGGAGAAAATGACAGATCTGTCTTATTACAGACAGCTTCATATTTCCTTCTGTTTCTCAGCTGTAGATTCTAACCTAAAATCTTCTCTGGAATAACAGATTGTTCAGTCTGAGAACTTTCAGCATTCACACTATAAAATGGGGATCAGAATCAGTCAAGAGGGGAAAATTTAAAAAAAAGTTTTTATGAAATAAAACAGAGACAATAAAAGGTCAACGCTGGACAGACGGAGCCAATGAACAATCTGGGGCTACTTTTGGAAAGATCTTTACTTCAGGCCAGAGCCAAAATCTGTGTTAGACGTTTAAGAGTTCAGAGACTATGTGTCTCTAAGGAAGAATGAGGGAGATGCTGAGATATTGCAGGAGAGATCTGACTTTAAAACGTGGGGTAAGTGAAGAATTTTCTCAAGGACAGTCAATGGCATTAGACAGGCTTAAAATAAGGACCCAGAGAACTAAAGGGGCAGAGAATCTCATAGGGGTGTAGCTGTGCCCAATGCCATCAACCTGGGGAATACCAAGGCCAGTATCAGCAGAGGCAATTACAGTGAAGATTGTTCAGGGAAAGGAAAACCAGACATTAGAACTCTATTTTGAAAAAGGAAAAAGACATTGGTTGTTTCTAAAAGGCACTGATGGAGGATGCTAAGGGCTACACTTCTGGGGTTGCTGTGGATTCATGGAGGTAGGTTGCAAATGGTCATAACATTGGAAAAAACTAATATTTAGGTTTAAATTTTTTAAAATAATTTATTTTATTTTATTTTTTAATGTTTTATTTGCTGAGAGATGAGAGAGAGCATAAGAGGGGAGGAGCAGAGGAGAGAGAGAGAGAGACGAGAGAGAGAGGAAAGCGAATCCCAAGCAGTCTCCACGCTGTCAGTGTGAAGCCTGATGCCAGGCTTGAATCCATGAACCATGAGATCATGACGTGAGCTGATATCAAGAGTCAGATGCTTAACTGGTCTACCCAGGTGCCCTAGGTTGAATATTTTTAAAAATGTGATTATAAGCATCATTTTGAGAAAAAAAAGCAAGAAAGGATAAACATAAATGAAGTGGATATTACCCATTATTAATGATAGATGTCTGATTTAAATATATGGTTTTAATTCTATTTTGTGGGCAGGCATAACTTTAATAGTTAAATTGTTACCATTATGATATATTTTATCATAATAAATATCTTCCCCCACTACTGTGAGGAGTTTAGATTAAGGAAGAATTGCTATATTAAACAGCTAAAAGATACGCACGTGTGCTAGGATTATGGACTTGACTCTTTTTCATTTCCCCTTTTATATAATGTGGTATTTACTTTTTTAATATTAAAATATTAGATATGCTCAATTTTAAATATTATAAAGTATTTAATAAAAAATTAAATATGAAAGGAAATTATGTTGAGTCCCTGGATACAATTCGGTTGCTCTGAATGAAGAGATAGCCTAGAAACAACAAATGATTAACTCAAGAACATCACTGACAGGAAGCTTATGCAAATCCATAGCATTTACTCTCACTTTTCTCTATTTTCATTTTTATGACGTTTGGTAAAGATGTCTTTTTTTCCTCTTTTACTGTTTCTATTTTTAGTGTCCTCGGGGCAAATTCATCAGAGTTCTTGTCAGAGATGACCAGATGACAGTGTGTGGTACACACTTTTGTTCTGGGAATTTAGTGCTCTTTGCTACTGGGAACTGTTTCTTATGTAGGAACCATAAGAGGTACCTCTTCCTTTCTCTGTAAGGTTAGAGGAAAGATATGTTGTATACAGATTGCACTGCTTATGTTCACAAGGGATAACTTTGAGGGATAATAAAAGGATAACAGAAAAGATTCTTCACTGTATGCCAAGGTTCACCATGGTGGTCTGGAATAACAATGACACCATGGAGCCTATTTTTATTCTGAGGGGATTTCATGGATTGGAGTGTGTCTATTCTTGGATCTCAGTCCCCATTCTGTCTTGCATACTTGGTAGCATTTATTGGTAATGTACCATCCTCTCTGTCATTTGGATAGAGTCATCACTCCATCAGCCCATGTACTACTTTCCTTTCCATCTTGGCACTGACTGACCTAGGTATGTCTATGTCCACACTTCCCACATGCTTGCTGTGTTATGGCTGGATGCTTCGGGAGATCCAGGCAAGTGCTTGCTATGCTCAGCTCTTTTTCATCCACACATTCACATTCCTGGAGTCTTCGGTGTACTGGCCATGGCCTTTGACCGTTTTGTTGCTATCTGCCGTCCACTGCACTACACTACCATCCTTAACAACAGTGTAATAGGCAAGATTGGTTTGGCCTGCTTGCTAAGAAGCATGGGAGTTGTACTTCCTACACCTTTGCTACTGAGACATTATCACTACTGCCATGACAATGCCCTTTCCCATACCTTCTGTTTGCACCAAGGACATTCTGAAATTATCCTGTTCAGATGCAAGGATCAGCAGTGTCTATGGCCTGTGTGTAGTATTACCACACTTGGTGTGGATCAGTCTGCATACTTCTTTCTTATATCCTGATTCTGAATGCTGTGCTGGGGATTGCATCTCATGAAGAGCGGCGGAAGGCACTCAACACATGCATATCCCATATCTGTGTTGTGCTCATTTTCTTTGTGCCAGTAATTGGGGTGTCAATGGTCCATCGCTTTGGGAAACATCTGTCTCCAAGAATTCACATCATCATGGCTGATATTTACCTGCTTTTCCCCCCAGTGCTAACCTATTGTCTATAGCATCAAGACAAAGCAGATTTCGTTCTAAGAATTCTCTCGCAGGTTTGGACTGCGGAGGGGGCATTAAATAACCTCTATCCTCAAGTTTCCCATTAAAAAATCTTGGGGCAGCTATCTGAGTAGAAGAGAAGTAAAATATTTGGAGTGTGATCATCTGATTAAATCTATAATTATTTCACTTTCTAGATATGTGATCTCAGTTAATCATCAACCCTTGTTTTCATAGCCAAACTGAGATAAGAATGTTCTTTTATATCCCCCAAATAATTATGAGATGTATGAGACAATGTGTCTAAAAGATTCTTTTGAAAAATATACAATTTTGTTAATATATTAAATTATTGGTATGAATGACAATAATAGCAATAAGTTTCTTATAAAATATAGCTGTTATATAGTTTCTCATGTTTGTGAACAGAAATCAATATCTGTCTCTGATCTGTCCTATATGTGTTTCTCATGCCAAAGTTTCATACTTATTTATAAAAGATTTCTGAATTCTTGGGGCAAGTTTGGAACTTGAGTTTTTGACCAGACTTTGAACTGCTACTGTGGCCATGTGACCAGTCTTTCACCTCATCATTGGGCAGTAATGTTTCTTTTCTCTCCTGGCCATATCTATCACAGATAGATCTATCAGCTTTTTTCTACTTATCAGCAAATACTGAAGCAGACACATGTGAGTTGCTCTAGAAAGCCTGACCATCTAACATCTAGACAAGTGTGTAGATTCCCTGTTCAATAGCACAGAATTTCGTGTCTGAATCAGTGAGTGGGTTGGGACTTGTGCAAAGTAACCATCCTTATCTTTTAATAAGGTTTTCTCTCTTGTTCTCCATGTCTGTGTAGATTTTCAATAGCATTGTCTTTGTCAGTTTCATCATTGCCAATAACCCATTACTTATTTTTTCCCTTCACTGGTAAGATTTATACATATGCCTTCATTGGTGATATTTTAGTATTTAATACCTATTCACTTTCTTCTCAGCTGTACTGAAAACTTTTTGAGCATGGGGTCACTGCTACACTAACACATCTCTCTGGGGCTGGTCTCTCCAACCAGCATGAGTACTCATAAAATAGTTCTAAGTGTAAAATTATATTGCCTATTCACCTCATCCAAGAAAAATATACTGAGAAACATGAAATACCTCTTTGTGGCAGTTATTTCTTTCAATACTGTGGATATATAAAATATGCATGATCTTAATGTTAAATAATTAATGTTTAATAGTGGAGACATATGTAAAAGGATATGTTAGTAGTTAACAGATGCTGTCACTGAAATAAATAAATAGTGTAATTTTGTTATTAAAGATTGGACTGAAGTATTTGACATTTTAGCCGTGCCTTGTGGTTCAAATTAATCCTTCCTAGCTGGACTAGGTATGAAAGAAAGTGGTATGCTAAAGTTAACTTCTGTAGTTTATGAACGCCAATTGTACAATATCTTATTCCAAATTCATGTTCTGTACAACACTGGGATGTTTTGAAACTGGTCATGATGGAAATATTTACACAACAGAAATAGGCAAACAGTACATACCTGGGCTTTAAAAAGTTTCCTAGAGAGTGGTTGTAAGCATTTAACAGCATACACTGGGTATGGTACTCCAGGAAGGGGAGGTGCACGAAGAAAACAAGACTGTAGAGAGAACATGTGTTAGTAATATACTCCCCATCTCCAGGAGAAAGTTGAGACCTGCCCAAACTCTTTCACATTATCTCAAAAGAGAAATGGCTCTGGGGGCACCTGGGTGGCTCAGCGGTTAAGTGTCTGACTCTTCATCTCAGCTCAGGTCATGAGCTCATGGTTCGTGTGTTTGAGCCCCACATCAGGGTTTGGGATTTTCTCTCTCTCTCTCTCTCTCTCTCTCTCACTGTCTCTCTCAAAATAAATAAACTTAAAAAAAAAAAAAAGAAGAGAAAGGACTCTAAATGGGTTGTAATGGACATGAACACAAACTGCCCAGATCCCACTTCAGTGAAGGATTTGTAGCCGCAGCTGCTGGAAGTGCTGTCAGGAGAGAGTCTTGGACTTTCACCCCTTCAAGGATTGTCTCCATTGCAGATATGACTTATGTAACCACAGTGATAGGCAGAAAGGCCTGACCCTACGGCCCAATGCAAACCAATTCACTCGTACAACTTTTACTTCCAGGACTCTCTGTGGTATTGAACAAAGCTGGCATCAGACCCGACTCACAGCTCAATTTCTCCTGGCAAAACCAACTTCCATCCCATATATTATTAAGATGCTTATCCTGAGGACTCTCCATATGATACATATTGCACACTAAATTTTACCTCAAAGTCTGCTTTTGTAGAGAATCCTGGGATTCTCCCAGAAAACCTGTGACAAGATGAAATAAAATTCTCAGAGACATCCTTTTGCAAGCAGGTGGAGTAAAGTAAGAGGATGTAGCAATGATTTTGACTCTAAAGTCTTAAGTAGAAAGCCAAACTCAGTGTGTGAGCCTGGGAGAAGGAAAATAATTCTTATTCCTGTACTCCTAAGCATTGAGTATATGCACAGACAGAAATGGTTGTGGAAGCTCTCACTTGGATAAATTGATAATAGGAACTGAATATTTAGCTTATTTGTGTCAAAAATTTTAAATGACATTAGGTCAAATGTCTAATTCAAATGATAATTCTTAAAAAGTCAACCCCTAATTTTTTTTCCCTAGCCTCTGTTGTTGTTGTTTTTTTTTAATATTTATTTATTTTTGAGAGAGAGACAGAGACAGAGACAGAGAGACAGAGCAAGAGTGAGGAGGGACAGAGAAAGACACATAGAATCGGAAGCAGGCTCCAGGCTCTGAACTGTCAGCACAGAGCCTGACGTGGGGCTTGAACTCACGAGCTGTGAGATCATGACCTGAGCGGAAGTCAGATGCTTAACTGAGCCACCCAGGTGCCCCCAGCCTCTGTTTTTTGGGTTAAAAAATAATGTTAGGTTTTGCCTGTGGATTTTGGAGTAACTAATCTACACTGGCATAAGATGTGAGATTTATTCTGTGGAAATACTGAACCCGAAATCTCTGGGCTCAGGGACATGAAATGAAGTCACAAAAGCAGAGAGATCATATTTCTTTCTATATATTATTAAATTTATTTAATTATTAATTATAATTTTTTACCTTATTAAAATTTCCATGATATTAACTTTCTATATTTTATTAATTTTACTTTTCTATATTATTCATTTTCTATATAATTTATTTCTTTTAAATCTTGGATGTCAGTTGTCTGTACTTACCGTAGAATATTTGTCCATTCACCTAAGGAAGGACATCCTGGTTGGCTTCAAAGTTTTGGCAGTTAATAAATTGCTATAAACATCTGTGTGCATGTTTTTTTTGTGGACATAATATTGAACTTTGGGTAAATACCAAAGAGCATGATTGTTGGCTTGTATGGCAAGAGATTGCCAAAATGTCTTCTAAAGTGGCTGTACCATTTTGCATTCCCACTGGCCAGTGAATGAGAGTTCCTATGCTTCACATCCTTGTCAGCATTTGATATGTTGACATTCCCAGATTCTGGCCTTCTAATAGATGTGTAGTCTCATCACTATTTTAATTTTAATTTTCCTGATGACGTGTGATGTACAGCATGTTACATATACTTATTGCTATCTGTATATCTTACTTGACAAAGTGTCTGTTAAGGTCTTTGCCCCCATTTTTTAATTGTGTTGTTTGTTTTCTTATTGTTGTATTTTACGAGTTCTTTGTGTGTTTTGGACAACTGTCCTTTTCCAGATGTGTCTTTGCAAATATTTCTTGGTCAATGGCTTGTCTTCTCCTTCTCTGGACACTATCTTCATAGAGAAGAAACTTTCATTTCAGTAAAGTCCAATTTATCAATTATTTCTTTCATAAGATTGGGATTTGATGTCATGTCTAAAAATCATTGCCACAGCCAAGGTCCTGTACCTTTTCTTATATTATCTTCTAGGAGTTCTATAGCCTCAGCCATGTCTAATGTACTAAAAAGCCCTCAAGGCATTCTCCTTTCCTATCACAGTGCTTCTGATCTCTAGCATTTCTTTTTGGTTCTTTCTTAGTATCTGCCTTTCTCTGCTTAGGTATTCCATCTGTTCTTGCATGCTGTCTACTTTACTCATTAGAGCCTTTAGCATGTGAATCATAGGGATGTTAAATTCCTGATCTGATAATTCCACCATCACTGTCATGCCTACTTCTGATGCTTGCTCTGTCTCTTCAAATGATATTTTTAGCATTTTAGTATGCTTCACACACACCACACACACACCACACCACACCACACACACACCAGCCCCCAATAGCTGGACATGATGTATCAGGTAAAAGGATGGCTTTAAATGGGGCTTTATTAATGTCTGATAAGGTATGGGGGAGGGGAAACATCCTATAGTTTCAATCTTTTGGTGAGCCTATGCCCCTGGAATTTGAACTCCATAAGTGTTTCTCACTTTTGTTTTGTCGTTTTGTTTTAATTCTCCTCCCTTAGACAAAACAGGATGGCTAGAGTGGACTGTGGGTGGGTATATCCTTCTCCCACATGGAAGGCTAGAGGGGCCTGGAGTTGGCTTTTTTTTTTTCTCCCTATGGTCATTTAGGTGCTAATACCATACCAAGTTAGGCTCTGGTTAGCTAGTTTCTCCTGAGGCCTTGTTAAAAGGAACAGAGTGCCATGACATGTTTCAAAATGGTTCCTTTCCCCCTCTCCTTGCTAGGAGCCTGAGGGGATTTTTCTTAGATGTTTACTGTGGGAGCTTTGAAAAGCTCCTGGAGGCAAATATCACAATATCTTACTCCTCCCTCACCCTGCCATTGTTGGGTCCCCCTGGGTTTTTTAACCCTTAGACTTGTCTACACCAAGACTCCAGCAACCTGTTAATTTAGTTCAAATTTTCCTACCTTAATGGTAGTTCCCACCGCCATCTTGCTTATGAGCCTCTACTCTGTACTCCCTGTAATACAGGGAGCCAACTCCCTGTATTACCTGAGTCTCCACTCTTGGGGGTGGTAATGTGCCCCATGTCCTTTCTTTTCTCATGGATCCCAGAAGAGGAGATGTTGATTTTCAGTCTGCTCAGTTTATCCTCATTGTTATGACAGAGTGATGACTCTGAGCTCCTCACATGAAAAATGGAAACTGGACCTCAGGTTTATTGTTTTTAAAACCAGATCAAGGAAATTCTCATGTTTTTAGCTTAATGTTTTAATAAGCATTGTCAGTATTAAATTTAGTAGAATATATTTTCCTTATCAATCTAGATTGTCACATGATTTATTCCTTATATTCACTATATTACATATATACTATATACTATATTTCATATATACTATATTCACTATGTTACATATATACCATATCACTATATTACATGTATACTATATTCACTTGTATATATTACATATATATAAATCACTGTGTGATTTTTGCATGTAAAACATCTTTGATGCTTGAATTAAATGCACGAAAGGAGGAAATCATTTGTTATTCCAGACTGAGGTAGAAAAATATTTGATTAAATTTAATACTGATTATGTATTTTCATAAAATCCAATAGGATCATGGACTGTGTGGTATGTGTGTGCAC
Source organism: Lynx canadensis (assembly GCF_007474595.2). Classification (NCBI taxonomy): domain Eukaryota; kingdom Metazoa; phylum Chordata; class Mammalia; order Carnivora; family Felidae; genus Lynx; species Lynx canadensis. The sequence continues at coordinate 61,135,127 of NC_044312.2, forward strand.
ACACAATTACTGGATTATATTTGATGATATTTTGTTTTGGATTAAATCAATTTTAAAGGATATTTTGGTCTTTAATATTTATTTTCTGTGATGTCATTTTCTGGTTATGGAATACAGGTTACACTTGCCTCATAAAAATCATTAAGAAGTGATCCTTCTTTTTATATTCTCTAGAAACACAGGTGTAGCATTTCTGTTATTTTTCTTTTCTGTTTTGAGCTATTCATTAAAGATGCCTTCTGGCTCTGGGGTTTTCTCTCTATAAAACTTTCAAATAGAGGTTTCAAGAAAGACATAAATTCCTGATAATCTGCAGAACATTAGTTTCAGATGGAAATTTCTCAGCCATTGTCTCTCATATATTGGTTCTGTGATATTCTCTTTTCTCATGTATCTTCACCATATCTTGGAATCTTTGACTGTCTCACATGTCAATTATTCTCTGTTATGTATGTCTGTTTTCATTGTCATCTTTTTTTTCCTTTTGGTGCCACACTTTAGGTATTTGCAGAAGGTTATTTCAGTGAATGCTTGATCAAGATACTGTGGATCCTGAGAAACTTAACAGGAACCCATGGGGGAGGGGAAGGAAAAAAAAAAAAGAGGTTAGAGTGGGAGAGAGCCAAAGCATAAGAGACTGTTAAAAACTAAGAACAAACTGAGGGTTGATGGGGGGTGGGAGGGAGGGGAGGGTGGGTGATGGGTGTTGAGGAGGGCACCTTTTGGGATGAGCACTGGGTGTTGTATGGAAACCAATTTGTCAATAAATTTCATAAAAAAAAAAGATACCAAATAAAGTGCCTTGAGGAAAGAAGTTATGATTTCTCTTTCCCACTGCTCTGAACCTGGTGTCTATATTATGTCTCAATAAAGTGATTCAGAAAAGAAAATGCTACCCAAGAGCCAATAAGATGGGGTTAAGAAATGCTCAGTATTAGGATATAAAATTCAAATACTTTCCCATCTAATAACTGGTTTTCATTAACTTGCACATCTTAAGCCACACCACTCTCCATTGTCAGTTTTCACACATCCTCTACATGGGCTCTTTGAATCAGGTTCAATGAAGATCTTGTGTTTCTGTGAATATACCATGTGTTAGGAAAATGAAAGCTTCCCAGATTTCCCAACACAAGCACATACAGATGTGCACACACACACACACACACACACATACATATACATACTATTATCCTAATTCTACTTATAATATTAATTAATAGCAAGGAAATTTTAGGTCTTGATGATATTAAATTAGACAACAAATCTATCAACCCTTCTACTTAATACACTAAATATTTTTCTTTGGTAAAGAACCTCACTGTGAAATGAGGCATTGCGCCATTTACTCCCCCATCAGCTCAGTCAACAAGGTCTATAAAATTTTATTTCAGAGAAAGATGAGTGTGACTATTGGATTATATGGTAAAGATTTGTGATAAATAATGAGATTGAGATTTGGGAGAATGATGTAGCCTGGAAAACTGGGACTATGGAATTAGTGATTAATCTTCAAGAGGAAAGAGTGAATAGTGCAACTCATCATTTAAACTAAATTATCATTGAGTTAGACGCAGGTGAAAAGAACTTGAAAAATATCATTAAGCAGATTATCAACTGTTTTTAATTCATATTATCCCTAGATATTCCAACTTTCCAGAAAAAAACAATCTTATTAATATTTTATGACTAATAAAATATCAAGAGAGCAGAATCCCAAAGCCAAACTTATCTGATACAATGTATATTTTAGAATGCCAACATGTTAATATATGAATGCAACTTTTCTAAACTGGATGCATACCTCCCAAAGGGAAGACAGTTTTCCTTCTGATAATAAATATATGTGTAAATCCAAATTGTGGTTAAAAGGCACTCTAATACTCATTAGATCACATCCAGACAAATTAGCCTTATGACTTAATTATTTGATAGCTACAAAATTTGATGTACCCTTTGAAGAGTCTTTGAAAGAAGTTTCATCTCAGGGCACAAAATAAAGGATCACAGAAATGGTAGCCTGGCAGAATACTAAGAATAATTAATTTAATAGCAATTATATATCAAAAGAACAGGCAGTAAATTTTTGATATCTGTTATTGAGTATTCAATATGTTCTAAATGCTATATATGTTAATTCATTGAACATTAAAAAAAACATAGGAGATAGAAAAAAATCTTATGAACTCCTTGTATACATAAGGAAACAGGGGCAAAATGGCTAAGCAATGTCCCCTAGGTACATAGTCCGTAAGTGCTGGAACTGGGATTCAAAGATAAGGACCTCTGGATCTCCAATCCATGACCTTTCCAGTCATGGTTCTGGAGCCCGTGCTATTTGCCTTTATGTCACCTTGAGACTACACACAGAATATTGATTTTTAGTTTAGTTTGTTGCCCCCTCTTTTCTTCCACCTGCCTCCTGCTTAAAACAGGGGTTTTCAATGTTGGCACTATTGACATTGGACATTCTTTGTTTTTAAAGCCTCTCCTGCCTCATCGAAGGATGTTTTTAAAGCATCCCCTAGCATCTACAAGCTAGATATCATTAACATTTCCACAGTTTTGACCCCTAAAAAAGCCCCCAGACATTGTCAAATATTCCCTGTTAGGAAAAAATTCCTTCTTGTTGAGAATTACTCCCTTAAATCAATGATTCTGTCAACTTCCATTCTCAACTGAATTCTGCAGAACACAAATTTCAGATCTTAATAAGTGCTGTCTGGATAAAATGTGTCTGGAGAAGGCTGGGTTAAACTATGTTAAATAGGTTTGTCAGTGCTGGATTTCTCTGAAATATTGGCATACAATATAAATGTTTACATGCAATGGTATGACAATGTACAGGGTTCCTTATGCTGTTTGCTTTTTTAAAAAATATATTTAACAAAAAAAGGGGTGCCTGGATGGCTCAGTCTATTAAGCATCCAAACCTTGCTTTAGGCTCAGGTCATGATCTCACAGTTTGTGAGTTCGAACCCCATGTTGGGTTCTGCGCAGACAGTGCACAGCCTGCTGAGGATTCTCTATCTCTCCCCCTCTCTCTGCCCCTCCCATTCTCGTTCTCTTAAAATAAATAAACTTAACTATATATGTATATATGTATATATATATGATATATAACATTGTATAATTATATTTGACATGACATTTTCTGTAACATGTTGATTACATATTACAATATATTGATGACTAATATATGTAATATGACTTTCATTGTAGTAATAGTATCCTTATCACATCACATAATTATGATTCCTTTTGTGTAGTTGAAATAATTAAGATCTAGTCTTTTCAGCAAGTTTGATGATTGTGATACAATATTGTTGTCTATATTCACTCTACTGTGCATTAAGACCTATAGATCCTATTTACTCTAATAACAGGTTTGTATCCTTAATATTATCTATCCTATCCACACCCTCCTCCTCTCCCAGCCCCTGGTAACCAACATTTTATTATGTGCCGTTTGCCCCAAGCGTAATTGACTGAGGCTTACTTTATTTATTTGTTTGATCATTAATTCTATTCATATAGAGGTTTATTGTACATTTTAGGAAAATCTTATATAGGCACTAACATTTTAGAGCAGTAAGATACCAAAAAATCAGATTTTGGAAAAGTGGAATTTCATGGGGCAGTATAAAGAATATATTTGGATGCAGCTACGGCATCCCTAAAAACCAGCATGAAGTCATGTTGCCCTCCATTGAGATTTTATTGGAAATTACTTGAATTGATCTGACATTGAAGATAATGGGAACAAAATGATGTATTCTGAGAGGTAGTTTACTCTGTGAATAGAGAAATGTTGGTAGATACATTATGAGTTATGATCAAAAGAAAAACCAAATTGGTCTCAGGTGATGGCACCAGCGTAACTGAGGTGACTTTCCTAGTAGTGAAGGTGAACAGCAGTGGAAATTGGGCAAACCCATCCTCTACTCTCATGTCTACTGCTCATGTAATTTTGGAATGAACAGATAAAACTCCTTTTACAATAGGACCTTCATTTCTTTGCTAGATAGTGAGGACATAGGTGTGTAGCTCTTTTTGTATTCTACCACACTTTTGTCTTTACCATTTAATATAATAGCTCAGGATTGTTCAGAGGCAGATTTGTGGGCCAGAGTAAATAGGACATTTTGCTGGATGAAGAGAGTAGGATGTCTACCCTTCTATCAGATTGCTGGTAAAAGCGTTAAGTATTATGGACTGCCATATATGAATCTCATAGCTCTTTATTGTTATAATAAATTTACACTCTACACACAAGTTTTCGCACTCCTCACAGAGGCTCAACAAAGTGGGTTTCAAAGTGGGAGGACTACTGTGATTTTCCCACCATTCAACAACTAGTAACTGCTGTCTCTGGTTATTCAAAGCACAGGCTTTTTTTTAGTACATTATTCTGACCAAGTCCATTGTTTTTCCCATCAGATTATCCCAGGGATACTGCCTCAATTGCTGCCAAATCTGAACTCCCAGTTTGGGAATTTGGCACAATCATCTCCCTTCTCTGAGCAGGAACAAAAGCTCCAGTGACATTATCCTCCCTGAAGTTTGCATTAAGAAAAGAAATTGGCCCTGAGAGGATGGCTAGTGAAGAAAGGGAGTGCAGCTTGGAGTAGTCAAAGCCCAGAAGTGTAGTGCTAATAAAGCGCTTGCTGGACAGAGTCAAAGATGCTGAAAGCAAACATGTTATCTTGGGTCTGGAGTTGCTGAGGGAGAAATGGATGCCTCACCCCAGACATCTATGCTTCCTTGAAGAACTATCTCCCTTCAGATCTATTGTGTTTTTTTTATTCTTCTCTTATGTCCATATTCAGTGGCTTGGTCTACCTGCAACAAGTCCGCAGGTCTGGCAGACTGGAGCCCAGCAAATCTGTAACAGGGTGAATGGCTGTTTACACTTGAAGGTATGTCTAAAGTAAGGCTTCTGAAGTGAGAGAAATGGGCAGATTAGTACCTAATGTATTTGAAGAATCCAGGAAGTAGGAGAGCAAGTCAAGAGGTAAGACTGGCCATTGTACGTGTGAATTCACCGTTTTAGGATAGGTCAGAGGTACAGAGTATCATTTCCCCAAAATGAGCCAGAGTATCATCCTCAAGGCTGCTCAGAAGAGCCCTGGGACTGTAAACTCATCTGTAGGTGTAGAGAATGCACATAATGGGAACCCATGTACTGAAATCTCTGTTCTCTAAAAAAATTAATATTAACTAAAAATTATGTTAAAATGATGATAATGCTCATGGTGGTTTGTGTATCTCTTCTATCTTATTCTCACATGTATCTCACACAATTAACAATATTATGAGCGAAAAAATGAATTAGGCAAAATAATTCTCAAGAGAAACCCTGAGGAGTAATATCTTTATAAGTGGTAACTTGGGCACCCTCGGTCACACCTGCCTTTGGGTCACTGTTATATTTGGCTGATATGCTTAAGATTGTCACTACTTCAGCACCTCCCTTAACATTTTGCTTCATTTAGCCCAAAGTATCTCCCAAAGGTCTTAACACTTTTTCTTCACTTAAGCTCAAAGGTCTCAGATTCTGTGCCAAGCGTTTTAGATACATTTTCTTGAGTACTTTCTGAAGTAAGGCAATACAGTTCCTAGTTTTTTGTTTGTTTTGTTTTGTGCTCAGAGAAGTTAGTAATGTGTCCAAAGTGATAGAGGTAGTGAATGACAGCTGTCATCAGTCTTCTTCTGACTCTAGAGGAGTAGCTACTTGAGAGCAGGGTGCCTGTATCTACATCCAATAGACCCATTTATGGAAGATGGATTATGAATATCTGAAGTGAGAGGAGTCTTTAAAATGAGGCAGTAGGAGAAAGTGATCTAAGAGGGAGGACTTGGCATACTTGGGCAGGATGAAGTCTCTGAGGATATTGAAAGATTTAAGGGAAGGTATAAAGGAAGAATAAAATAAGTGTGCACAAATGCCAAGGTGATGACAATTATTGTTTAAGTGATGTTAAAGGAGACCAGGAGAAGACTGTAACATGATGAGCTAGGACAATGAGGGAAGTATATTAAGACTAGTCACCTAATATGTTATAAATAGAATAATATATAAATCACAAGATGAGGATATGTAAAGCAGTTCTGCTCTTCATTGTTATCTTTCTGAAAATGGAAGGAAGATGGTTTCAGAGTGGAAAAGCTCCTGTGATCACTGTAGGTGGTTAGGGAATTACTTACTTTATTAAGTCTGTCAGAGAAAACTATGAACTGTAATTGTATTAGTGGAACAAGATATGTTGGGGGCCACGTGAATTTTGGAGGAAGGTTGACATCAGATATGCTAAGTGAAAAAAGTATTTTGATGTTTAGTGCCTAAAGTAACTGGAATTGGGTGGCCATCATGTTGCTAAGTAATCAGTCTTTAGGGTTCCTAGTAGAATACCTCATCTTCTCCAGTTCCTGATAAACTCTGCCTCTTATGTTCCCTACAGCACATTCCATCTGCTGGGTACCTGAGCCCTGAGTACTAAAGCTCTTTCACTCTTCTTATAACATGCCATGTGTTTTTTTGGTTATTGCTAGTTTTATTTTTTTTAAGAAATGTTTTCTCTGTCTCCTTGCTCCATTAGCTATCCTTCCAATTTTCTAGGAATAATTTCCCTTTTGACAACTCTCTATGGAACCCAATATACACTAGTCCCTGGACACACATGCTTCAGATTTATCCTTAAAAAAACTGAATTATTCTTACCTGCTAGTTTCACAAACTATTCCTGAGGTCCTTCTGAATTTTTGCTTTTTGTTTGTTTCAATAGATGAAACCAAAATCTACCAAATAACTCATTCCTACCATATGATCATGAACCAGTATTTTTTTCTCTATATACAACATTTATATCCATTTATCCTTTATTATCCCACATTTTACTTTCATCCACTTAAAAAAATACTACAGGGGTGCCTGGGTGGCTCAGTCGGTTAAGCGGCCGACTTCGGCTCAGGTCATGATCTCATGGTCCGTGGGTTCGAGCCCCGCGTCGGGCTCTGTGCTGACAGCTCAGAGCCTGGACCCTGTTTCAGATTCTGTGTCTCCCTCTCTCTGACCCTCCCCCATTCATGCTCTGTCTCTCTCTGTCTCAAAAATAAATAAACGTTAAAAAAAAATACTACAATAGCCTTCAAAATGATTTCCATGCCTTCTCTTTTGCCAAACTTTAGTCCATTCTTTACATTGGTTCTAGTTTGACAGCAATATAATATAGGTCTGTTTACAATATATTGTTTACTTTTTATTAAAATTACTATCTTGCATCTTCTAAGATGAAGAGGGAGTTCTTTATATTTATACATAAGTTCATTCAGAAATTCTGGTCTATTTCTTTTTTTTTTTTCAAGCTCTTTTTTTTTCAATATATGAAATTTACTGTCAAATTGGTTTCCATACAACACCCAGTGCTCATCCCAAAAGGTGCCCTCCTCAAAACAATTCTGGCCTATTTCTATTCAGTCTGCACCTCAATACCATCTGAAGAGCCACCCTATCCTAGTTTTGGCGAATTGTATTCATTTGCACTCAGACTTGTAATATCTTCCTGCACTTGTCTGGGAGTCAATCAGCACAGAATGCCCAATACAGCCCTTTGTTCCCATCCAGCTCATATTTGTCATTTGAGACCTAATTCAAGAATCACCTTCAATAAATCTTCCCTGACATATTTGGGTCAGGTTTCTTTCCTCTTACTGTGTTTTTTTAGGCCTTATATTAAATTACTTCTTTAATTTTAGCTTTATTTTCTAGGTTATAAGTATTTGAACGCAGTTTTTATATATTTCTCTCTATTATAGCACTGCCAGTTTTCCTTTTATAAACTATGTTCTCAATAAATATACAGTGATGAAAGAATAAATTAACTGGCAAAATAATAAATACAGGTAGTAATTATACACAGTGACCAAAGGAATGATTGGAAAGAGTCCATAGAGTGCAACATGCGTCAGAGCATTGCTGTTTCTTGCAATATTGACTGTACCCGAATTGTTCCAGGTTCTCATCTTCCCACTTAGACTGAAGACACCTCCATCACAACAATGTCTGTCTTCAATAGCTCTGCCCTGTACCCTCGCTTTCTCCTGACAGGCCTCTCAGGCCTTGAAAGCAGATACAGCTTGATTTCCATCCCCATCTTCTTGGTGTATGCCACCTCAATTGCAGGAAACATCACCATCCTACTTATCATCAGAACTGAGCCTTCCCTCCACCAACCAATGTACTACTTTCTATCAATGCTGGCACTTACTGACCTGGGCCTATCTACTACAACCTTGCCTACGATGTTCAGCATTTTCTGGTTCCATGCCCGGGAGATCTCTTTTAATGCCTGTCTGGTCCAGATGTACTTCATTCATGTTTTCTCAATTATTGAGTCAGCTGTGCTGTTGGCCATGGCCTTTGACCGCTTTGTAGCAATCCGAGAGCCCCTGCGCTATGTGGCCATTCTAACCAATGGTGTGATCACTGGGATTGGGTTGGCAATTGCTGGAAGGGCCTTGGCTCTGGTCTTTCCAGCTTCCTTTCTCCTAAAGAGGCTTCAATATCGTTCTGTCAATATTCTCTCTTACCCATTCTGCCTGCACCAGGACCTTATAAAGGCAACTGTATCCAGCCGTCGGGTCAGCAGCATCTATGGCCTCATGGTGGTCATCTGCTCCATGGGACTTGATTCAGTGCTCCTTCTCCTCTCCTATATCCTCATCCTTGGCACAGTATTGAGTATAGCCTCCAAGACGGAGAGGGTGAAAGTCCTCAACACCTGCATCTCCCACATCTGTGCTGTGCTCACTTTCTATACACCAATGATTGGGCTATCTATGATCCATCGCTATGGGCAGAATGTGTCCCCAATTGTCCATGTGCTCATGGCCAATGTCTACTTGCTGGTCCCACCCCTCATGAACCCCATTGTCTACAGTGTCAAGACCAAGCAGATTCGGGATAGAATCCTCAAGAAATTCAAGCAACAGAAATTTTAGGTGAAAGAGACTCTAAAATATAACTTCCCTCCCAGTCCCTTTATACTTATGAATGAATTTCATATTAATGTAGAATTTTGAATTTAAATATTACTAATAACATTTTGTTTTTAAGATAGTAGATATAAACCTCAATAATAGTAAGCTCTGTTGAACACCTGAAAGTACATAACACTGTATGTTAACTATACTGGAATTACAAAAAAAAAAAAAAAAGTTAAGGCCTTTGGGAGGTGATTAGGTCATGAAGGTGGAGCCCTCATAAGTGGGATTAGTGGTCTTATAAAAGGGCTACAGAGCTCCATTGCCCCTTCAGCCGTGTGAGGGCACAGTGAAAGGAGGGCCATCTATGAACCAGGATGTGGGCTTTCACCAGACACCAAATCTGTAGGCACCTTTATCTTGGACTAACAGCCTTCAGAACTGAGAAGTAAATGCTTGTTGTTTAGAAAAATATATGTGCAAATCCTGTATTTTCAGCATAGATAATAAAGGCATGGTTTTGTTTTGTATGTATGTTGACATACTAGGGAATATGGTCACTAAACCCAGGTTAAGCTATTCTTAGCAGAAGTATATAACTTATCTTTTAATAACCAGCAATAAATAAATATTAATACATATTTATATTATTAATATATTAATATTTATTAATTAATAAATTTAATAAATTAAAATTAATTATTTCGTTAATATATTATATATATATATATATATATATATACTTCCATCTCCTTGTTGGATCTTCTGTCCAGTTGGTTGTTCTGTTCATCATTGATAGTGAGAAAGTGGGGTATTAAAATCTTAAGCTTCTGTTTATTCCTCCCTTCATTTCTGCCAATTTTTGCTTCATATATGTTGCTGATCTGTTATTATGTATGTATACGCCTATCATTGTTAGACTTTCCTGGTGGATTGATCCCTTTTATCATTATAAAACGGACCTCTTTACTTATAATATAGTATCTTTTTTTTACTATACTATAGTATATAGTATAGTCTACTGTACTATATACTATTTGGTTTGTTTTTTTGTTTTTTGTTTTGGTTTCGAAGTCTATTTTTTCTGATGTAGTATAGCCAGCTTTGTTGTAGTTGCTATTTGCATATTTTGTTTTCCATTCTTTTACTTTCAATCCATTTGTATATGTCCTCTACAGAAAGCACATGGTTGGCTCATGTTTTATTATCTAGTCTGACAAACTGCTTTTTGATTGGAATTCTCAATCCATTTTCCATTACATTCAATGGTAATATTGAGAATGGTAAGGTGGATTTACATCTGCCATTTAATTTTTTGTTTTCAGATTTCATGTTTTATTTTTAAATTTCTCTGTTGGTTCTTTTGCTACTTTCTTTTGCTTTAAATTAATATTGCCCTACATAGCATTTTAATTTCTTTAGTGACTTTTTCACTATATATTTATGATGGTTTTCCTCAGTGATTATAATAGGGCTTACCAAAATCATCTTGCCAAAATCAGCTTCACAGGTACACTAGCTTAATTTCAGTGATATATAGGACTATTTAAGCTATTACTCCAATATAGCTGTCTTCCATTTCCCCTTTATTTGTGGTATTGTTATATACAATACATCCATTAATGTCACAATGCCAAAATTTATTGTTTTAATTATTAATTTACCATCTGTCAACATTTCTTTCTTTTATGTTTTTTTAATTATTTACTTTTCAGAGAGAGAGAGAGAGAGAGAGAGAGAGAAAGCACCAGCGGAGGAGGGGCTGAAAGAGAGGGGGACAGAGGATCAGAAATGGGCTCTGCACTGATAGCAGTGAGCCCATTTGGGGCTGGAACTCATGAAACATGAGATCATGACCTGAGCCAAAGTGCAGGCACCCTGCATCTGTCCACATTTCTTTTTTATTAAAAAAAAATTTTAATGTTTGTTTATTTTTGAGAGAGAGACCGAGTGGTGGAGGGCAGAGACAAGGAGACACAGAATCCAAAGCAGGTTTCAGGCTCTGAGCTTTCAGCACAGAGCCCAACATGGGTCTCGAACTCACAAGCTGTGAGATCATGACCTGAGCCGAAGTCGGAAGCTTAACCAACTGAGTCACGCAGAGGCCCCAACATTTCTAAGAATATAGCATTGCGTCTGCCTACCTCCTTTGTGCTGTACTCTCAAATATATTATACACACATTGTATTTCTATATGTTATAAGGCCAGCAGTGGATTGCATGCATGTTACTTTATAAAATTGCTTTTTAAGACTGTTAAGAAGAGAAAAGAGATAAAATATACATTTAAACTGTCTTTTATAATTACAAAATTACCTTTACTGGTGTTTGTGTTTATTTTGTGTGTGTGTGTGTGTGTGTGTGTGTAGATTCAAATTACAATCTTGAAGCACGGACTTTTAGCCTACATTTGACTATAACGCTAAACCATTAGCTAAGAAGAAGCAATTGATAAGTTAGATTTAATGACATTAAAATATTCTGTGCCTCAGACATAGTGTCAGAAACTAGACAAGCCAGAAACTAGTAGACAAAAATTGTAAAGATCAAACTGGCCCCTATTGCAGGATTCAAAGGACAAATGTGGTCAACTTGTCATGAAGTGGTTGGTTGGTAACCATGAGAAATGATGCCATATCCAATCCTCAACATTAGTCTCTATTGCTAGGAAGTCTGACATTTAGCGGTGGCAGTAGCTAGATCAGTCTTAGCTATGTGGGATTCCATAGTGTTCAACCTTTGTCAAACCCTTGCATCCTCTATGGCCTCCAAGTTCATGTACCCATTGTTCAAGCACTGTGATGGCTGAAAACAGAGGATGACTGATAACTGGTCATGCTTTTCTATAAGGTTGGCTGCATTTCCGTGGTGGATACTCTCTGGTGGGCACTAACATGTGATGCAAAGATCTTCAAGATATATACCGGTATAATTCTACCACCCCAGATCTCCTGGACTCTGGTCTTTCAATCTTTTCCTGTCAGTCTCCTAACCAGCCCTAATTCACCACTGCCAATGATTCTGTACATGTTCTAACCTCAGGATACTCCCATTTCTGCACAATGTGAATCACTACCTGCACCACCTAAACCTCAGTAGAGGAGGGATTTTGCTTAAAATAAAAGCAAAATCTGTTTATGGAATGTACATCATGCAACCAAAGGGAATAATGTGGATGCATATGCAGTGATACACATTTTATATTTGATTTGTTGCAAAAGACAGCTGAATAACAGTGCATATAGAATTATTTCAATTCTAAAAAAACTAATTCAAACAAAACATGTGTGTGTGTAGTGTATGTGTCTGTGTGTATGTTAAGAGAGAGATTCATGGAATCAAATATTTCAAATGGTCAATGGAGATTATCCTTGGTTATCGGTGAAGGGGAAAAGAGAGGCCAACATTCACTTTTGTATTAAACATGTCAGTATTATTTATTTTCAAAATCAATATAGTATTTTAAAAGTAAATACTATCCCCTTATTATTTATTTATTTATTTATTTAAAGTGTTTATTTTAATGTTTATATTTATTTTTGAGGGAGAGAGAGACAGAGACAGAGTGCAAGCAGGGGAGGGGCAGAGAGAGGGAGACACAGAATCTGAAGCAGGCTTCACACTATCAGCATGAAGCTGAACGTGGGGCTTGAACCCACAAACCATGAGATCATGACCTAAGCCAAAGTTGGACGCTCAACCAACTGAGCCACACAGGGGCCCCTTGTCTTTAAAAAAAATAATCTGTTCCTTTAAGAATTAAAAAACCCAATAGCTCAAACGTAGTATCACTGACATAATGACATAGAATAATGCAATGTGACTACAGCTGGGAAAGAGCCAAAACCAGAATGCTCTGAAGCTGTAGGTAAGGAAGCAATTCAGCATAATGGGACTGGGACACTCTCCTATTCTTTTTTTAAGGCCCCTCAAAATGACTAAATCATTTGCATTATGGGAATTCAGTTGAGTAAGTCTCACTTAACACTTAAGGATTCATTAAAGTATTCGACTGGGCTTTGTAGTCCTTCTGGGTATAGCCTCCGGTGTAATCATTCCCAAAGTCCACTAACAAAGCATCAGGGAGGAAAGACTAGTATCAGAAAGTCATAATAATCCCGTGTACCTGAGACTGGGATTGGGGGATTGGACTGACTTCATTCTTGTCATATATATAGTGCCTGAGGTATAGCCCTAATGGCACACCTTGGTAAATACCTGAAAACCCTATTGTTCCTATTATATATCATCAGTGAAGAACATTAAGATGGATAAGGTGTTTCCTTGATAAACTGTTAATATTTTACTATTTAATAATACCTGCTTAAATCTCAAGATATACTTAAGACCTTGGCAATACCATTGTATAGGTCAGAGTTGTCCAGAGAAACAGAAGCAATAGGATATGTACTGGGGGCTGAGGATTATATATGGAGGCTGGTAAGTCCCCCAATCTGCCTTTTACAAGCTGGAGGTCCTAGAAAGTTGGTGTAATTCAGCCTGAGTCTGAAGACCTGAGCACCAGGGTGCTAATGGCAGGAAAAAAAATCAATTGATATCCTAGCTCAAAAAATCAGGCAGGAAGGATTGAATCATTCTTTCCTCCCCCTTTCTGTTCTATTCAGGCCCTGCCCTGATTGGATCACACCATCCTATATTAGGAAGGGAAAACTGTCTTATCTATGAGTTCACGGATTTTCATAAATCATGTGCGGATGGTTTTTTTTTAAACAAATTCCATTTAATAATTTAATTTTAATATGGAGGCCTCCAAGTTAATGATATGATCTTTCATTCATTCACTGAGTTTCAGTGTATATTAAAATGATATATGATTACATAGGATACCATAAGCGACAGAAAGGATGAAAAGCAGAAATATTATCATCAAGAGCACACTATGCCCTGAGTTACTATTATCCTCATTAGTGAGTTAGGCCTGGACCTAAAGTTTGGATTAATTTGTGTTTACTAGGTAGGCAGGGTTAAAACAAACAACAACAACAAACAACAACTGGTATTCCAAGCAGGAGAAAAAAACGAGTGTTGCTCAAGTTTTGTAATATTGAAAATGTCAAATTCTATCCTAGGTTCCTCTATGTAAAATAAAAATGTTATACTATTACATAAAAATATGCATCCTTTAAAGAAATTATTGTTTGCAATAATTCAGATTATCTTCTGAAGCAATAAGTTGGAAGCAAGGAGTATATGTGTGTTTAGGGGCTAATCAACTAAGCTGTAGCAATAGGGGACCTGAGTCCAAAAGGCAGTCCAAGAGAGTGGAAGTGTATATACCTAATAGGAGAGAAGGCAAAGCTTTGCATTTCAGCCAAGGTATTTGACTTGGGAAGTGGGGGTTATTCTGAGAGAAATAGAATGACTAACATTACAGAAAGACAAATCTGGCAGCTGGCACAAAGACATGTTCTAACACCTGTACACAAATGTGGCCTCCTTGATATTGGTGGTGAGTGTCTCCCAAACATGAATGTAATAACCATTTAATCAACTGCTTGTAAGGTTTTTGTTTTCTTCTAGTGTGATAACTGCATTTAGAACTTGCTCTGTATTCTCCGCTATTTAGACTATTATTCTACATCCATTTACTTCAAAACTGAATTTTTCTGTGATATATTTATCACTTAATTGTTAATAGGTGACATAGAGACGGAAGCTAAACTAAGCAAGGAATTCAATCTACAAAGATGGAATTAAACCCAGGGGAATATATTCAAAAGCTCAACAAAAGTGGTCACAGAAGTAGCAGCTCAGAAATGCATCAGGCATGTGCAGCAGTTTATGGATTGTGAGGCTAGAGGTAAGAAAGGCGTACCAGAGAGTGATGTGGAGACACACACACACACACACACACACACACAATATGTGCAAGAAAAAGAGAGGAATGGAGAAAAGCATGAAAGCAAGAATGAGAGGTGAAGCATGTTTAGAAAAGAGAGGCAACAATGGTTGATACTGATCATATACAAAAGATATCCATGAGACTTTTGCAACATATGTGAGAGCAAGAGAGGACAAGAAGAGAACAAGGCAAACAAAGCAGTATAATAAACAACTGGCCTGTATATCACTTTATGGGATAGTATCAATTCCCTAGTGATCAGGAATTGGTATAAAAGCAAATCATGTGTGTTAAATTTATGTTTATTTGCAACGTACCTTTTAACACCTTCGAATATTAAGTTTCTTTAAATAATATCAACAAGTTATCTTCAATAATATTGCTTTAATCTTCACACAGAGTGATAGCCAGGCACCAATTATATCTAAATGTGTCTCTCTTACTTAAATGTTTCCACTTATAACTAACATGGACTCTCTGGGATTCCCTCACTCATATGGATTGGATAGTAAGCCAAGGTTTGAGGTATCATTGCCAGCTTGAGGCAGTCACCCACATGTAGCAGTTATCCTAATATATTTCATTTTAGTCCTTCATTCCTTTAGCCTCTAGTTAAGAAAGATCATTTATACTTATCCAGCAAATATTTATTGAGGATCAAATGGGTGAAAGCATCAGGGAACATCAAGATATACACAAAATATACCCTGGCCACAAAGAGATCAGTCAAGTAGGAGGAACAGATGTGAAATAAATGTCAAATAAATGTCTATATAATTAATGTGCCAAAGGTCACAAAGAAAAACATATTCTATCTTGGGTGGAAGGTGGAGAAGTGTTCCAGTAAAGGATTCTAAAGGACATGATACCAAATTTAGGATTTGGACAAAGACCAATGAGAAAAAGATGAGCATTTTTATTACAGATAAAAGCAAAATACTTGAAACAGCATAGCATTCAGGAAATTAAAAGTTGATAGGGACACAAAGAGAGAGTTAGTCATGGAAAGGTAGGATACTGGTAACTAACATCCCTCTCTAGCCAGGATTATACTGTGATCACTATTATAAATATTTAGTAATATCTGGTCCTGGGCTCTTATTTGTTGGGAGATTTTTGATAACTGATGCAATTTCTTCGTTGGTTATGGGTATGTTCAAATTTTCTACTTCTTCCTGTTTGAGTTTTGGAAGTGTGTGGGTACTTAGGAATTTGTCCATTTCCTCCAGGTTGTCCAGTTTGTTGGCATATAATTTTTCATAGTATTCCCTGATAATTGCTTGTATCTCTGAGGGATTGGTTGTAATAATTCCATTTTCATTCATGATTTTATCTATTTGGGTCATCTCCCTTTTCTTTTTGAGAAGCCTGGCTAGAGGTTTATCAATTTTGTTTATTTTTTCAAAAAACCAACTCTTGTTTTTGTTGATCTGCTCTACAGTTTTTTTAGATTCTATATTGTTTATTTCTGCTCTGATCTTTATTATTTCTCTTCTTCTGCTGGGTTTAGGGTGTCTTTGCTGTTCTGCTTCTATTTCCTTTAGGTGTGGTGTTGTTGTAAGTGGGGTACTAAAGTCCCCTGCAATTACCACATTCGTATCAATAAGGTTGCTAATGTTTGTGATTAATTGTTTTACATATTTGGAAGTTCTAGCATCAGCAATCAGACAACCAAAGGAAATCAAAGGCATCAAAATTGGCAAAGATGAAGTCAAGCTTTTGCTTTTTGCATATGACATGATACTATACATGGAAGACCCAATAAACTCCACCAAAAGTCTGCTAGAGCTGATACATGAATTCAGCAAAGTCGCAGGATACAAAATTAATGTACAGAAATCAGCTGCATTCTTATACACTAATAATGAAGCAACAGAAAGACAAGTAAAGAAACTGCTCCCATTCACAATTGCACCAAGAAGCATAAAATAACTAGGAATAAACCTAAGCAAAGATGTAAAAGATCTGTATGCTGAAAACTATAGAAAGCTTATGAAGGAAACTGAGGAAGATACAAAGAAATGGAAAAAAAAATTCCGTGCTTATGGATTGGAAGAATAAATATTGTCAAAATGTCAATACTACCCAAAGCAATCTACACATTTAAAGCAATCCCAATCAAAATTGCACCAGCATTCTTCTTGAGGCTAGAACTAGCAATCCTAAGATTTTTATGGAACCACAAAAGAACCCGAATAACCAAAGCACTATTGAAGAGGACCAAAGTGGGAGGCATCACAATCCCAGACTTTAGCCTCTACTACAAAGCTGTAATCAGCAAGACAGCATGGTATTGTCACAAAAACTGACGCATAGACCAATGGAATAGAATAGAGACTCTAGAATTGGATGCACAAAAGTATGGCTAGCTAATCTTTGACAAAGCAGGAAAGAATATCCAATGGAAAAAAAGACAGTCTCTTTAACAAATGGTGTTGGGAGAACTGGACAGCAACATGCAGAAGAATGAAACTAGACCACTTTCTAACACCATTCACAAAAATAAACTCAAAATGGATGAAGGACCTGAATGTGAGACAGGAAACCATCAAAACCCTAGAGGAGAAAGCAGGAAAAGACCTCTCTGACCTCAGCCGCAGCAATTTCTTACTTGACACATCCCCAAAGACAAGGGAATTAAAAGGAAAAATGAACTATTGGGACCTCATGAAGATAAAACGCTTCTGCACTGCAAAGGAAACAATCAACAAAACTAAAAGCCAACCAACAGAATGGGAAAAGATATTTGCAAATGACATATTGGACAAAGGGCTAGCATCCAAAATCTATAAAGAGCTCACCAAACTCCACACCTGAAAAACAAATAATCCAGTGAAGAAATGGGCAGAAGAGATGAATAGACACTTCTCTAAAGAAGACATCCCGATGGCCAACATGCACATGAAAAGATGCTCAATGTCACTCCTCATCAGGGAAATACAAATCAGAACCACACTCAGATACCACCTCATGCCAGTCAGAGTGGCTAAAATGAACAAATCAGGAGATTATAGATGCTGGCGAGGATGTGGAGAAATGGGAACCCTCTTGCACTGTTGGTGGGAATGCAAACTGGTGCAGCTGCTCTGGAACACAGTGTGGAGGTTCCTCAAAAAATTAAAAATAAATCTGCCCTATGATCCAGCAATAGCACTGGTAGGAATTTACCTAAGGGATACAGGAGTGCTGATGCATAGGGGCACTTGTATAGAAATGTTTATAGCAGCACTTTCAACAATAGCCAAATTATGGAAAGAACCTAAATGTCCATCAACTAATGAATGGACAAAGAAGTTGTGGTTTATATACACAATGGAATACTACTTAGCAATGAGAAAGAATGAAATATGGTCTTATGTAGCAACGTGGATGGAACTGGAGAGTGTTATGCTAAGTGAACTAAGTCATGGAGAGAAAGACAGATACCATGTTTTCATTCTTATGTGGATCCTGAGAAACTTAACAGAAGACCATGGGGGAGGGGAAGGAAATAAAAAGTTAGAGAGGGAGGGAGGCAAACCATTAGAGACTCTTAAAAACTGAGAAGAAACTGAGGGTTGATGGGGAGTGGGTGGGAGGGGAAAGTAGGTGATGGGTATTGAGGAGGGCACCTGTTGGGATGAGCACTGGGTATTGTATGGAAACCAACTTGACAATAAGTGTCATATTAAAAAAAAAAGACAGACACGTGAATTCCTGGCTATTCTACTTATCAGTTATGTGACCTTGAACAAATAAGTAGACACTTCTGTGTTTTACTTTGTTTTTATATGGTTACTACAGTAACTAAATAAGATAAAGTGTATATATTTAACAGAGGGATCAGTGCAATATTATTCAAGAAATGATAGTCTAATTTTAAATATTGTTTTTAAATTTGTATTGGGCAATATACATCAGTATATATAAATGTTATATTATTTGATTCAGTGTACCCCTTTCTGAAAATCCATGCTGTGGAAAACCTTAAAATATGATGAAAAATCATATGAAGATATCCATGCAATGTTAGGTGCTAAAAATAGTGGCCTAGAAGATTATTTAAGAATATAGAGATAGTACATTATATAAAATGACAAAGGAATATAATAGCATTTACACAATTAGATCAACAACTACATAAAAAAATAAAAATACACTGGTAAATAATATAGAGGTCAAAAATAATGAATATAAAGCTGCATATCCTCTCTGATTATCTGTTCCAATTGGGTAAAGTCTTGGAATACCAAAGAATTTATATTCTAGTATGCACAATTCAAATTTATCTGGGAGTTAAATAATTCATTTTGGGATTGTTATATATTTGTCTAAGTCAGATGGATGACAAATAGAAAAGCCTAAAAATTATCATCATCAAATATTGGGAAAGATAAATAAAATTGAAAGGCAAAAAATTCTGACTTACAGTTAATCCTACAATTGTTAATATCAAAGAGACACATGTATAAGAAGGTCCATTGTGTGCTTTGGGACCACATAGGCAGGACTAGTCAGGTTCCTGGAAAAAGGAATAAATGATTAGAAATTTGAAATTGTTTGATATGTAGATAAAAGAACTAATAGATAAATCATTTGCTTTATCTGAGAAATGTGTTCATAAATATGAGCACCTTTTTTAAAACTGAAAATCATTGTGAAGTAAGGAATGCTAAAGAAATAAAAGTATAGAGGCGCAGGAAGATGGCGGCGTAGGAGGACGCTGGGCTCACCGCGCGTCCTGCTGATCACTTAGATTCCACCTACACCTGCCTAAATAACCCAGAAAACCGCCAGAGGATTAGCAGAACGGAGTCACCGGACCCAAGTGCAGACGAGAGGCCCACGGAAGAGGGTAGGAAGGGCGGCGAGGCGGTGCGCGCTCCAGGGACCGGCGGGAGGGAGCCGGGGCGGAGGGGCGGCTCGCCAGCCAAGCAGAGCCCTCGAGTCCGGCTTGCAAAAGCGGAGGGACCTGACGGACTGTGTCCGACAGCAAGCGCGACTTAGCCTCTGGGAGGTCATAAGTTAACAGCTCTGCTCGGAAAGCGGGAAGGCTGGAGGACAAAGGGAGGGTGACTGCGGAGCCCCCGGACGACAGAGCTCAGTTTGGCGGGGAACAAAGGCGCTCGCCAGCGCCATCTCCCCCGCCCATCCCCCAGCCAAAATCCCAAAGGGAACCGGTTCCGGCCAGGGAAATTGCTCACTCCGCGCAAACACCCAACTCTGTGCTTCTGCGGAGCCAAACCTCCGGCAGCAGATCTGACTCCCTCCGGCTGCCACAGGGCCCCTCCTGAAGTGGATCACCTAAGGAGAAGCGAGCTAAGCCTGCCCCCCCTCCCGCCGTGCACCTTGCCTTCCCACCCCAGCTAATACGCCAGATCCCCAGCATCACAAGCCTGGCAGTGTGCAGGTAGCCCAGACGGGCCACGCCACCCCACAGTGAATCCCACCCCTAGGAGAGGGGAAGAGAAGGCACGCACCAGTCTGACTGTGGCCCCAGCGGTGGGCTGGGGGCAGACATCAGGACTGACTGCGGCCCCGCCCACCAACTCCAGTTATACACCACAGCACAGGGGAAGTGCCCTGCAGGTCCTCACCACACCAGGGACTATCCAAAATGACCAAGCGGAAGAATTCCCCTCAGAAGAATCTCCAGGAAATAACAACAGCTAATGAGCTGATCAAAAAGGATTTAAATAATATAACAGAAAGTGAATTTAGAATAATAGTCATAAAATTAATCGCTGGGCTGGAAAACAGTATACAGGACAGCAGAGAATCTCTTGCTACAGAGATCAAGGGACTAAGGAACAGTCACGAGGAGCTGAAAAACGCTTTAAAGGAAATGCAAAACAAAATGCAAACCACCACGGCTTGGATGGAAGAGGCAGAGGAGAGAATAGGTGAACTAGAAGATAAAGTTATGGAAAAAGAGGAAGCTGAGAAAAAGAGAGATAAAAAAATCCAGGAGTATGAGGGGAAAATTAGAGAACTAAGTGATACACTAAAAAGAAATAATATACGCATAATTGGTATCCCAGAGGAGGAAGAGAGAGGGAAAGGTGCTGAAGGGGTACTTGAAGAAATAATAGCTGAGAACTTCCCTGAACTGGGGAAGGAAAAAGGCATTGAAATCCAAGAGGCACAGAGAACTCCCTTCAGACGTAACTTGAATCGATCTTCTGCACGACATATCATAGTGAAACTGGCAAAATACAAGGATAAAGAGCAAATTCTGAAAGCAGCAAGGGGTAAACGTGCCCTCACATATAAAGGGAGACCTATAAGACTCGTGACTGATCTCTCTTTTGAAACTTGGCAGGCCAGAAAGAATTGGCA
Source organism: Lynx canadensis (assembly GCF_007474595.2). NCBI lineage: Eukaryota > Metazoa > Chordata > Mammalia > Carnivora > Felidae > Lynx > Lynx canadensis. The sequence goes on from NC_044312.2 coordinate 61,156,290, forward strand.
CGAGATTTTCAGGGTGCTAGACAGCAAAAATATGCAGCCGAGAATCCTTTATCCAGCAAGTCTGTCATTTAGAATAGAAGGAGAGATAAAGGTCTTCCCAAACAAACAAAAACTGAAGGAATTTGTCACCACTAAACCAGCCCTACAAGAGATCCTAAGGGGGACCCTGTGAGACAAAGTACCAGAGACATCACTACAAGCATAAAACATACAGACATCACAATGACTCTAAACCCGTATCTTTCTATAATAACACTGAATGTAAACGGATTAAATGCGCCAACCAAAAGACATAGGGTATCAGAATGGATAAAAAAACAAGACCCATCTATTTGCTGTCTACAAGAGACTCATTTTAGACCTGAGGACACCTTTAGATTCAGAGTGAGGGGATGGAGAACTATTTATCATGCTACTGGAAGCCAAAAGAAAGCTGGAGTAGCCATACTTATATCAGACAAACTAGACTTTAAATTAAAGGCTGTAACAAGAGATGAAGAAGGACATTATATAATAGTTACAGGGTCTACCCATCAGGAAGAGCTAACAATTATAAATGTCTATGTGCCGAATACCGGAGCCCCCAAGTATATAAAACAATTACTCATAAACAGAAGCAACCTTATTGATAAGAATGTGGTAATTGCAGGGGACTTTAACACCCCACTTACAGAAATGGATAGATCATCTAGACACACAGTCAATAAAGAAACAAGGGCCCTGAATGAGACATTGGATCAGATGGACTTGACAGATCTATTTAGAACTCTGCATCCCAAAGCAACAGAATATACTTTCTTCTCGAGTGCACATGGAACATTCTCCAAGATAGATCATATACTGGGTCACAAAACAGCCCTTCATAAGTTTACAAGAATTGAAATTATACCATGCATACTTTCAGACCACAATGCTATGAAGCTTGAAATCAACCACAGGAAAAAGTCTGGAAAACCTCCAAAAGCGTGGAGGTTAAAGAACACCTTACTAACGAATGAGTGGGTCAACCAGGCAATTAGAGAAGAAATCAAAAAATATATGGAAACAAACGAAAATGAAAATACAACAATCCAAACGCTTTGGGACGCAGCGAAGGCAGTCCTGAGAGGAAAATACATTGCAATCCAGGCCTATCTCAAGAAACAAGAAAAATCCCAAATACAAAATCTAACAGCACACCTAAAGGAAATAGAAGCAGAACAGCAAAGGCAGCCTAAACCCAGCAGAAGAAGAGAAATAATAAAGATCAGAGCAGAAATAAACAATATAGAATCTAAAAAAACTGTAGAGCAGATCAACGAAACCAAGAGTTGGTTTTTTGAAAAAATAAACAAAATTGACAAACCTCTAGCCAGGCTTCTCAAAAAGAAAAGGGAGATGACCCAAATAGATAAAATCATGAATGAAAATGGAATGATTACAACCAATCCCTCAGAGATACAAACAATTATCAGGGAATACTATGAAAAATTATATGCCAACAAATTGGACAACCTGGAAGAAATGGACACATTCCTGAACACCCACACTCTTCCAAAACTCAATCAGGAGGAAATAGAAAGCTTGAACAGACCCATAACCAGCGAAGAAATTGAATCGGTTATCAAAAATCTCCCAACAAATAAGAGTCCAGGACCAGATGGCTTCCCAGGGGAGTTCTACCAGACATTTAAAGCAGAGATAATACCTATCCTTCTCAAGCTATTCCAAGAAATAGAAAGGGAAGGAAAACTTCCAGACTCATTCTATGAAGCCAGTATTACTTTGATTCCTAAACCAGACAGAGACCCAGTAAAAAAAGAGAACTACAGGCCAATATCCCTGATGAATATGGATGCAAAAATTCTCAATAAGTTACTAGCATATCGAATTCAACAGCATATAAAAGAATTATTCACCATGATCAAGTGGGATTCATTCCTGGGATGCAGGGCTGGTTCAACATTCGCAAATCAATCAACGTGATACATCACATTAACAAAAAAAAAGAGAAGAACCATATGATCCTGTCAATCGATGCAGAAAAGGCCTTTGACAAAATCCAGCACCCTTTTTTTTTTTTTTTTAAATTTCTTTTTTTTTTTTTTTTTTTTTTAATTTTATTTTTGGGACAGAGAGAGACAGAGCATGAACGGAGGAGGGGCAGAGAGAGAGGGAGACACAGAATCGGAAACAGGCTCCAGGCTCCGAGCAGTCAGCCCAGAGCCTGACGCGGGGCTCGAACTCACGGACCGCGAGATCGTGACCTGGCTGAAGTCGGACGCTTAACCGACTGCGCCACCCAGGCGCCCCTCCAGCACCCTTTCTTAATAAAAACCCTTGAGAAAGTCGGGATAGAAGGAACATACTTAAAGATCATAAAAGCCATTTATGAAAAGCCCACAGCTAACATCATCCTCAACGGGGAAAAACTGAGAGCTTTTTCCCTGAGATCAGGAACACGACAGGGATGCCCACTCTCACCGCTGTTGTTTAACATAGTGCTGGAAGTTCTAGCATCAGCAATCAGACAACAAAAGGAAATCAAAGGCATCAAAATTGGCAAAGATGAAGTCAAGCTTTTGCTTTTTTGCAGATGACATGATATTATACATGGAAAATCCGATAGACTCCACCAAAAGTCTGCTAGAACTGATACATGAATTCAGCAAAGTTGCAGGATACAAAATCAATGTCCAGAAATCAGTTGCATTCTTATACACTAACAATGAAGCAACAGAAAGACAAATAAAGAAAATGATCCCATTCACAATTGCACCAAGAAGCATAAAATACCTAGGAATAAATCTAACCAAAGATGTAAAGGATCTGTATGCTGAAAACTATAGAAAGCTTATAAAGGTAATTGAAGAAGACTTAAAGAAATGGAAAGACATTCCCTGCTCATGGATTGGAAAAATAAATATTGTCAAAATGTCAATACTACCCAAAGCTATCTACACATTCAATGCAATCCCAATCAAAATTGCACCAGCATTCTTCTCGAAACTAGAACAAGCAATCCTAAAATTCATATGGAACCACAAAAGGCCCCGAATAGCCAAAGTAATTTTGAAGAAGAAGACCAAAGCAGGAGGCATCACAATCCCAGACCTTAGCCTCTACTACAAAGCTGTCATCATCAAGACAGCATGGTATTGGCACAAAAACAGACACACAGACCAATGGAATAGAATAGAAACCCCAGAACTAGACCCACAAACGTATGGCCAACTCATCTTTGACAAAGCAGGAAAGAACATCCAATGGAAAAAAGACAGCCTCTTTAACAAATGGTGCTGGGAGAACTGGACAGCAACATGCAGAAGGTTGAAACTAGACCACTTTCTCACACCATTTACAAAAATAAATTCAAAATGGATAAAGGACCTAAATGTGAGACAGGAAACCATCAAAACCTTAGAGGAGAAAGCAGGAAAAGACCTCTCTGACCTCAGCCGTAGCAATCTCTTACTCGACACATCCCCAAAGGCAAGGGAATTAAAAGCAAAAGTGAATTACTGGGACCTTATGAAGATAAAAAGCTTCTGCCCAGCAAAGGAAACAACCAACAAAACTAAAAGGCAACCAACGGAATGGGAAAAGATATTTGCAAATGACATATCGGACAAAGGGCTAGTATCTAAAATCTATAAAGAGCTCACCAAACTCCACACCCGAAAAACAAATAACCCAGTGAAGAAATGGGCAGAAAACATGAAGAGACACTTCTCTAAAGAAGACATCCAGATGGCCAACAGGCACATGAAAAGATGTTCAGCGTCGCTCCTTATCAGGGAAATACAAATCAAAACCACACTCAGGTATCACCTCACGCCAGTCAGAGTGGCCAAAATGAACCAATCAGGAGACTATAGATGCTGGAGAGGATGTGGAGAAACGGGAACCCTCTTGCACTGTTGGTGGGAATGCAAATTGGTGCAGCCGCTCTGGAAAGCAGTGTGGAGGTTCCTCAGAAAATTAAAAATAGACCTACCCTATGAGCCAGCAATAGCACTGCTAGGAATTTATCCAAGGGATACAGGAGTACTGATGCATAGGGGCACTTGTACCCCAATGTTCATAGCAGCACTCTCAACAATAGCCAAATTATGGAAAGAGTCTAAATGTCCATCAACTGATGAATGGATAAAGAAATTGTGATATATATACACAATGGAGTACTATGTGGCAATGAGAAAAAATGAAATATGGCCCTTTGTAGCAACGTGGATGGAACTGGAGAGTGTAATGCTAAGTGAAATAAGCCATACAGAGAAAGACAGATACCATATGGTTTCACTCTTATGTGGATCCTGAGAAACTTAACAGGAACCCATGGGGGAGGGGAAGGAAAAAAAAAAAAAAAAGAGGTTAGAGTGGGAGAGAGCCAAAGCATAAGAGACTGTTAAAAACTGAGAACAAACTGAGGGTTGATGGGGGGTGGGAGGGAGGGGAGGGTGGGTGATGGGTATTGAGGAGGGCACCTTTTGGGATGAGCACTGGGTGTTGTATGGAAACCAATTTGTCAATAAATTTCATAAAAAAAGAAAAAGAAATAAAAGTATAATAAATTATTATTCTTATTATTAGTAAAATATGCCACTAATATTTTGTCCTTTACTATTAGGTTTTAATGAGCGAAAACGTGTGTTTAATTAGATTTCAGAGGGTCATTTGTGACCTATTCTCAGATTTTCTTTTTTCATGATGATTTAATAAATCAGTCCTGGCTTCTCTCGCAACTGGAGCTTCCAGTTTTACAAAATTTCAATGAATTAAAGGTTATCAAATGTTAAAATTAATGACCTCTCTCTTCTTCATTGTGTTGCACTTTCATAGAACATATATGTTAATTTTTAGAAAAAAATATATGAAAAACAATCAGACTAAAGGTATAAGGGTAACCCTGAAAAATAAAAATAAGATTGAGAAATGATCTGCAGGCTGATTTGAAGGAGAGCAATACAGCTTCTTTATTTTCACTTAGATTTTGTTGTATTAATTACACAATTTATCTAAAGGTTTACATTTCTCTAGTTTGCCTGTACATTGAATTTTTTCAAGGCTGTGGTATAAACCTGATAGCATCCTAGCAGTGCTCACATGTCCCGGTATACAGTTGTGACCAAATTTCATATTTTATAAACTGTTCCTGAACTGATGATTCAGATGCCTGGGATGTCTTTCTTCATACTCACATTTGTGTAAGTCATTTGAATAACACTAAAGATTGATTTTACATGAATATGGTAGAATTTGTTCACCAATCTGAATAGTCTGTGACTTTGTCAGCATCTCTCACACCCAAAAGGCTTCTGAAGGCCACCATGGTGGTCTGGAATAACAATGATGCTATGGAACCCATCCTTCTCTTAGGAGGTTTCCATGGGCTAAAGTCTGTTCATGCTTGGCTCTCAATTCCATTTTGTCTTGCATACCTGATGGCATTTATAGGCAACATGACCATCCTCTCTGTTGTCTGGAATGAGTCTTCACTCCACCAGCCCATGTATTATCTGCTGTCCATCTTGTCAGTAACTAACCTGGGCATGTCCATCTCTACACTCCCCACAATACTGGCTGTGTAATGGTGGGAAGCCCAGGAAATCAAAGTAGGAGCTCGCTTTGCTTAGCTCTTTTTCATCCACACCTTCACGTTCTTGAAGTCTTCAGTGCTGCTGGCCATGGCCTTTGACAGATTCATTGCTATATGTCGTCCATTGCACTACTCAAGCGTCCTTACCAGTGATGTCATTGGCAAGACTGGCTTGGGCTGCTTGCTGTGAAGCGCAGGAGTCATGATGCCTACATCCATATTGCTACGGCGCTATCATTATTGCCAGGCTAATGTGCTCAGCCACCCCTTTTGTCTGCATCAGGATATTCTGAAATTATCCTGCTCTGATGCCAGTGTCAACAACATCTATGGATTGTGTGTGGTCATTATCACACTGGGTGCAGACTCAGTTTTCACACTCCTTTCCTACGTCATAATTCTCCATGCTGTTCTGGGCATTGCATCTTTGAAGAGCGACTAAAGGCACTCAACACTTGTTTGTCCCAGGTATGTGTGGTTCTTATCTTCTTTGTACCTCTAACAGGGGCATACATGGTCCATCGCTTTGGGAAACACTTGCGTCCCATCGTCCATATCGTCATGGCTGACATTTACCTGCTTCTCCCACCAGTACTTAATCCCATCATCTACAGTGTCAGGACCAAGGAGATTCATCCTGCAGTTTTCTACATGCTTAGACAAAGTAGGAGGCTTTAGAAACACCAGGCATTGATTTGGAGGAAAACTTTCTCCATCAGATTCTTAACTGTGCAACTTCCTGCATATGTAACTTAGGTGAATTCCTTAAATCTCTTTAATTTCTATGCTTCTTCTTTGTAAATTTGAAATTTTGTCATTGCTCTTTCATCTCCCTGTATTTTATGAAGATCATTGTGAATAATACCTTATGAGGTGTTTAATATAGCAATGTAACCTTATTAATGACACATTTTATTGTATTTGAAAATAATAATACAATTGAGATCTCTTAATAATCCAAAGACCTAAATCAGGTTATCTTTGCTAGTCTGTGATTGGTTATTCACCTGCCCAGGGCCAGAATTTTGTGGAAAAACTTGTTTCAACAAAGTAGACTTGTCCTATATTGTACCTGAAATTTGAAAGACCCTGCCAGACCCAATCTTTGCCCTGCTGAATATCATCACTATAACCGACTTCTTAACCTCATCCTTTGCCATTTATCTTAGTGTCCCCCCCCCCTTATAGAGCTATTAGAATCATAATCAACTGCCAGTGTTGAGATAGGCACATAAGTCATGATTGCTGACTTGAAGTCAACATATAGTAAGTGGAAAAACCGAAGCAGATGTGCATTCACACCACTGAGATGAAGAGGATGATATTAATCCAGAATATTGATGGTTTTGGAGTGTGTTCACCCACATAATCAGATTATAACTTGGGACAAAAAAATTAAGCATTCAAATATTAAATACAAAGCAAACATTTTATTTCTGTTTATTGCCATGATGGAATAACAGCTATCAGATTTAGTCTCTCGCCTTAGATAACTAAAAACAAAGTGGTAAGTTTATAGAACAATTGTTCTAAGAAACTGGGTAAAAGAAACCAATGACAATGATCTCTAAAAATAGGGGGGCATAATGAGAAGAGCCCAAAGATTTCCCTGACTTACTCTCTGGAAATTTATCAAGTCATGGATAAAGGCAGAGAACCCAAAGAGTCTGACCATCTCCCTGAATTACAAGAACACCATAGAGGAGAGAGGTGCATGGAGACTGACACACATGACCTCAGGACATTCCTCAGAAGCTTTCAGTTGTGTACTGGTCAGTATATGTATGTCAAGAAACTACTGAGGCCAAGGAAATAGTCACCAGAAAGGAACAGATGGAACAATTCTCAGATCTTATATGTGACTGAGAAGAGTTCTTCTTCTTTTTATTTTTTAAGTAGGCTCCAAGCTCAGTGTGGAGCCCAGCATGGAGCTTGAACTCATGACCCTGAGATCAAGACCTGAGCTGAGATCAAGAGTCAGACACTTAGCCCAATGAACCACCCATGCACCCTGAAAAGAGTTCTTACTCTTAACAGAGAGTGTAGAGGAACAGAACGTCTGGCTGTGTACTTGGAAGAGTGTTACTTTAGTAATGGGGTGAATTATTCCCAGGCTGAAAGCTATATTTGGTCTTTTCTAACAAAGCACCAAGAAAAGTCTTGGAAGGGGTAAAGCTTATGTATCATTTTATGATACATAAGAATAAAGGTAAAATATATATTTAGAGAAATTAAAAAAATGAGTGCAGTTAATTTGTGCCTTTTGTTTGTGTGTGGAAACCAACAGCCTAGAAAGAGCACAAATTATACTTCCTGCTATATCTTATAGGAATATACTATATGTTTAGATGCCTCTTCTCAGACTATGATGGGGCTAGTAGGACTACCTAATTCAGTGGATCTGTTAGGAATTTCATTGTAGAAAACACTTAAACAAGATTCTCAGTCATCAGCTTATCAATAATAAACTCCTTTGTCTTCATTTGTTTGACATTTTAAAAGATCCCTCCATTTGGTTCAGAACTCAGGAACTCAGATAGGAGAAAAGGTTTTTAAATTCTGGAGTGCTTCATAAGTGGCCACACATATTTTTAAAAAACCAGTATAAGCATGGGGAAATAAATTCGAAGAAATATCTCACAATATTAGGAAGAAGAGAAACAATGATTAAAATATGCAATAAAGAAAAGTATACATAAAAGATCCATCTAGAAAACCGGTTGCCAAAAAAAGAAGTTACATTAAGAGAAAGAAGAAAAGGATAATCAAAGGATTTTAAATCAAAGAAAATTGTCTTTTAATGTCATAGATCCATACCTTATAAAGGCACAATTCTTTTAGTAAATGAAGATGCATGTTTAGAAATTTAAAGATATAACACTAATATATTTCAAAGGGGAAAGAAATATCACAAGAGGTTACCTAAAAGAAACAGGAATTACAATGGTATCAGATTCCTTGATTACCGTATAGATGATGGATGATAGGTGTAATCATGCTTATAAAATCATCTGCAACCAAGATAACTGCATCAGTTTGCTAGGGCTGTAGTAACGAAGCATCACAGACTGGGTGGCTAAGCAACAGAGATTTATTTCCTCACAGTTCTGGAGGCTGTAAGCCTGAGATCGTCAGCAGTGCCACTGCCTTCTGAGGGCTGTGGAAAGTGTCTGCTCCATGCCTCCTGCCTGGATTACATGGTGCCCTCCCGGTGGACAAGCCTTTCCTCACAGAGAATTTTTTTTTTTTAAATAACCTCACACAGGGATTGAGCTCACAAATTGTGAGATCATGACCCGAGCTGAAATCAGGAATTGGATCCTTAATGGACTGAGACACCCAGGTGCCCCAAGAGATATTTTTTTTTTCAATCCAAAAAATCACATTCTAAGGGGATCTACATGATTGACTCTACAGTTTGAGTAGAAAATATCTAATATTGTTAGAAGAAAATGGCTCTAGAGTTAGTAGCGATTGGTAAGTGATTCCTAAAGTTGCCCTGCATGAATAATATCTATGGAACTGTTCTTGTGAGCTGAAATAAGAATAAGAATAAGAATAAGAATAAGAATAAGAATAAGAATAAGAATAAGAATAAGAATAAGAATAAGAATAAGAATATGAAGGAGGAAGAGGAGGAGGAGAAGGGAAAGAAGGGGAGAGAAGAGGAGGGGCAGGACAAGGGGAAAAAGGAACAAACTATAATTGACCACTTACTATGTACAGCTATGTTCAGGACACTGTTCTAAATGCCTCAAAGACATTTAATTTACACCTCAAATCTACCCAATGAGGAATAAACTATTTTGATTTTCATTTTATAGTTAAAGAAACTGAGGCACAGAAATAATACCTGTCACCCAAAGTCACGCAGCTGGCATGTGGCATAGCCAGAACTTGACCACGAGCACTCTGGCTCCAGGGTTGAAATTTAGGCACTTATCAATAGGTCTTTTGCAATCTGTCCAGGTGAAATTGTGGTTGTGGGAGAGAATTCATGCCCAGAAAAGGGTGTGGAAAATGGATCATGGCTCTATGCGTTTAGTGCTACTTGGGGAAACTCAAAGCAGTTATATGAGAGGAGGCTGGTAAAAATTTAGTGAAGAGAAATAGTAAAATTTAAAGCCATAAAAAACGCTCTCTATACTAGTTCAAATATTTGAGCTGAAATTAGCTAGCTTCTTCTATATGTAGACGATCACTAAGCCATAGAACTGGGCCACATAGTCACGTTCACATGGAGATACAGTGTATCTGTTGTCACATGTGTCAAGTAATGATGACAATAACTGTGTTTTGTCCCCACTCTTCAACTTTTATTTATATACACTTCCTTGTGCTTCTATGTTCCTTAGGGTTTTCTGTTTGGGGAGTAGAATATAGAGGTTTGTGAGCAGTCTCCGAGGACTCTATCCCAGATCACTGTGTTAAGTTGGGGTTAAACTGGGATGTTTTCCTAGAAATATCCCTTAGGTGCTAGAAACCTAGCATAAAGGCACCTTCCATGTACTGCTCAGAAGAATATAAGGGTTGTGCTGCTTGATGCTGTCTGTGAGTCTTTATTCCTATGGAAGAAAAAGGTGAATCAGCTGCTGGGATCTGGTGAATAGTCGTGGCCGTAAATGCAGAGATATGTGGGCAGAGCAGGCTGAGAACTGGATCAAGTGGCCACCTGCACCAGGCAGGAAAAAAACAAAGTTATATCTTTGAAAGGTGATAAGATTATCTTTAAAAGTCTCAGGAAGATCCAATGAATTTAATATCATCCTGTCCGTTGCATTGGATGAAATAAATTTCTATGTCAGCAGGAAGGAATGAGGCCAGTGAAGAGCTGCCGTTGAGAGTATACTCCTAGTGTTTCTCCACAATAAACAACAGACGCTCTTCACTTTGGCCTTAGCCATCACCTCTCTAGGCAATGGTTTCTTAATTGGCTGGGTTGTTTATGTTTTCGGAGGCAAATAAGAGTCAGGGCACCTTGTAGTACTTATTCTTTCTCTATTGGACTGAGCTCACAAATAATTATTAATTTTTTTTACCTCGGTATGTTTTCTATATTAGAAAACAATTTTTAAATGATAAGAAAGTGAAGCTATAACAAAAACAAAAACAGGGACATCTCTGCTTTTTTTTTTAGTTACAACCGCTGTACCCTACTTTCCAGGGTAAGTTTCTTTACCTCCTTCAGAGTGGTATGACTCATCCTGTAGCATTTTGAAGGCGTTACTCAAGTGTCTTTCTCATTCCTTTCAGACCACTGCAGAAGTAGATTCTTCTCTGTTGACATACAACAGACCCAGAGAGCTACAAAAAATACCTTCTCTGGCACCAAAATCATTTGAGGCTTTCGGCCCAGATTTCTGGTGCCTTCAGCTGGTAGGAGTAGCAGCCAGGCAAAAGTTGGCTCCATCACAGTGGCAGAGTTAACACATAAAATTCATAGGTGCTCAGAGAGTAGTGGATATGCTATGGAGAGTGAATGAAAAGTGTGAAAATAGCATCAGAGAGCCCTCCGTTTCCTTTTCCCAACTGATCTGCACAGTCCATAAATCATAAACAATGGCTGTTTCAACTCCTGGCCAGGCATCTCAGGGGGCCAGCCCTTATTATCTGATTTAGTGTCTGCGAGAGGCTGCTGGGCTTGCGTCAGAGTTTTTACATATAGTCAGAAGAATTCAGGTTTTAATTGTGTGAGTACCTATACACCTGGATCTATAATTTATTTTCATTATGGATTGCTTAAATTTATTTATTTATTTATTTATTTATTTATTTATTTATTTATTTATTTATCTATTTAGCTTAAAGGTGTTTCTGACTGCCTCTGTAGTGTATTAACTTGATCTCATCTATAGTCTTGAGGTTCCCAGTGTCACCTCACCAGGGTGTGTTTCCCAGAATGAAATCACATGCTATTCTTCAAAGTGAATGATAAGCTCTAATTATTAGAAATCTTCACAGAGCTTGCTGTAAGCCTCCATGTTTGGGATTAGAACTCAATTAGCAGGCTGAATGAAAACTCTGGATATGACCTTGACCTGGGAGTGGCTGTGTGATGTCTCATATATGTCCTTCAGTAACAGACCTACTATGTATTAAACATGACATCAACTCTATGCTAAAACACTGAGCTAGCAATTAATATGACCTCTCCTTCTCTCTCTGATCTCTCCTCTGATCTCTCCCTCTCCCTCTCTCTCATTTTCCCCTAGAGAGGGAGCAGATTCACCTCCTTTGATCAGTAATAGGATGATATACCACAACAGGAGCATTTTTCACCCAGATACATTCTTCCTCGTTGGAATCCCAGGGCTGGAAGGAGCCCATGCCTGGATCTCCCTGCCTTTCTGCTCTGTTTACCTTATGGCTTTGCTGGGCAATGCCACCATTTTGCTAGTCATCAAGATGGAGCAGACCCTGCGGAGAGAGCCCATGTTCTACTTTCTGGCCCTCCTTTCAACTATCGATTTGGCCCTTTCCACAACCTCTATGCCCCGCATGCTGGGTATCTTCTGGTTTGATGCTCATGAGATTAACTTTGGGGCTTGTGTAGCCCAGATGTTTTTGATCCATACTTTTACTGGCATGGAAGCTGAAGTCTTGCTGGCCATGGCCTTTGACCGTTATGTGGCGATCTGTGCTCCACTCCACTATAGGACCATCTTGACATCCCGGGTGCTGGTGGGCATCAGCATGTGCACTGTGGTTCGTCCAGTTCTGCTTACGCTTCCCATGATCTATCTCATCTACCGCCTACCCTTTTGTCAGGCTCGTGTAATAGCTCATTCCTACTGTGAACACATGGGCATTGCAAAACTGTCCTGTGGAAACATCCGTATCAATGCCATCTATGGGCTCTTTGTGGTTTCCTTCTTTGTCTTGAACCTGTTCCTTATTGGCATCTCCTACGTTTACATACTCCGAGCTGTCTTCCGCCTCCCATCACAGGATGCTCGGTTAAAAGCCCTAAGCACATGTGGCTCTCACGTTGGGGTCATCTGTGTTTTCTATATCCCCTCAGTGTTCTCCTTCCTCACTCACCGATTTGGACACAATATACCACGCTACATTCACATTCTTGTTGCCAACCTCTATTTGGTTATCCCACCCTCACTCAACCCCATCATTTATGGTGTAAGGACCAAACAGATACGAGAGAGAGTACTCCATGTTTTTATTCAAAAATAAGACTCATGACACATTCTTGTACTAAGGATTTTGATCCATGTAGAAAGACTTGTGTGTTCTTACTTCAACAAACATCTCCTGGTCCTAATCTGTTGCTGCCAGGTTGAGATACAAGTTGATTTGTTCCTAGATGCTGACTAATGGATTCTGAGACTTGTGGAAACATCATTGGATCTCAAGTCAAAGGGCTAATGGGGTATCTTGGAAGGAGCTGTGTGGCCTCTGTCTGTATGTCTTCATGCAGAGTCCTTCATAACATTAGGCTACTCTTTTTCTGGGTAAAGAACATATTACATTCGGTTTTTTGAGTTCTGAAATTAGACAAATGTGGCACCAGAAATTTGACCCTATCCTACTTCATGTGTTGGTTCATTTATTTATTCATTCATTCATGCATGTATGTATTCATTTTATTATTCCTTTAATTTACATTCATTTTGTGTTTATTGTATGTCTTGAATCATTCTAATTGCTAGGGATGAACCCATAAACCTAACCAACACAAAATGGCTGGCCCTGAGGAGCTTGCATTCTGTTATATTCTTTTTACAAAGCCAAGTTCATGGGTTCAAAAACAATCATTGCCAAATCTGTAGCCTGAAGTGGAATGATCTGCCAAACATGTAAGATTCAGTGGGATGATAGCCAAAGAAAACATGTAATTTCAAAACTATTTCTTACTAATATCAAGAGTACTATATCACTGAATATCTCTCTGTATTCAGGCCCATAGCATAAGCACAGTGTAGTCATAATTGAATTATGTATGATATTTCTCTCTATCTACATGATGCATGCAGGCCTCTGCCTATCACTTCATTCACTTTTGTTCTCTCAATCTACATTTGACTCTAAGATTCTCCATCCCCAAATAGAAGGCCTCTCATCCTAGACCCATGATCTATCTCTACTTCCTCCACTTACTTTAATGTACAAGCATTTACACCAGCCTATGAATAGTCACTTTTTTTGTAGACTACTGAGCGCTTTCTGTTGATTCAATAATAATATTTCACATAGAGCAAGCAATGGCTTTTTGCATCATCAAACTTGTCATATTGCTTTACATTAAATGTTTTTTCAGACTTTTTAAAAGAGAAACTAAAGTATAACACAGAGCATTGTTCCTACAACTTATGAATTAACAACTTTTAACATTGCAACTCATCTCAAATAAAATGCTTAATAAAAATATATATAGAATTACAGTGGAAATGGCTTTCAACAATGCCTCAACACAGATTTTCTCCTATTTTTCCAGGATCAAAATGTATCATTTGTGTTTCTGACACACAGAACAGAAACTTTTAATTTTACAACCAGTCACAATATTTTAGTTAGGTCATTTGTTATTAATTTATATAGATTAAAATATTTTGGTTTGTTTCACAACATTGATATTTATATATTCATCTATTAATAGATATTCATATTATTTTTTTAATTTGAAAAATACTGCATTTCCTGGCATTTATTTGTTGGGATTTGTTTATTCCTTGCATTTATGTTAAGACAGTTTATCCAGGTTTTAGAATTTGGGGTAAAATTATTGAGTAGCAGAATTGTAATTAATTTGGACATATTTCTATTTTCTCGATCTTTGTTTTTGATCACTTCTTAAAATTTTCACATTTTCCAATACTTTCCTTTTTCCTAACTTGCTTGCTTTCTTAATTTAACTTTGTTTCCCAACATTAGTTAAATATTAGTTTTCTACTTATAGTAATTTGTAACTACCATACTCTGAACAAAACAAAAATTTTAGCCCTTTTTTGCTTTTTCCTGTTCTTCTTGTACATATATCTCTCATTTTGGAATTGTCTGGAATTGTGTTTCCAGGATTAAAAAGCCTTCTTAAATGCCCGTTTTTATTTGATCAAATATATATTTTTTTTAATTTTTTTTCAACGTTTTTTATTTATTTTGGGACAGAGAGAGGCAGAGCATGAACGGGGGAGGAGCAGAGAGAGAGGGAGACACAGAATCGGAAACAGGCTCCAGGCTCCGAGCCATCAGCCCAGAGCCTGACGCGGGGCTCGAACTCAGGGACCGCGAGATCGTGACCTGGCTGAAGTCGGACGCTTAACCGACTGCGCCACCCAGGCGCGCCTGATCAAATATATTTTTAATGATCTTTCTGCAATAAATCTTCATGAATATCTTCTAGCTCTGAAATTCACAGTTCTTAGTGGAGAATATCTATTTTTCCTACTAGCTACAATCCCATCTAGTGTTGCAATATTTAATTGTACCTTTATGTCTAAATACATCCTCATTTGCCCTCATATTTGAATAATGAATTAAAAATTCATAGGATTTTGGAACCAAGTTCTATCCTACCAGCTTTCTGAATTTCTTGTTCAACCTTTTGTTTTCCTATAGCTAATGCTATTAATGGAACATATGCCAATCATTTTTCCACTTTTTTGAAAGTATATATATATTTTTAGAATCACCTTAATTGTAATCTTCTGATATTTAATGTTCTAAATTTAATGTTCTAGATTTATAAATTTGTAAAATTTTTTTAAGGTTTATTTATTTTTGAGAGAGAGACAGAATGAAAGTGGGGGAGGGGCAGAGAGAGAGGGAGACACAGAATCTAAAGCAGGCTCCAGGCTCTGAGTGTTAGCTCAGAGCCCGACTCAGGGCTTGAACTCAAGAACTGTGAGATCATGACCTGATCTGAAATCGGACACTTAACTGACTGAGTCACCCAGGTGTCCCATAGATTCATAAGTTTTTTAAAAAGTCATGTTCAGTGTTCAGTCAGTCCTTATTTTCTTATATGATATACACTATATATGTGTGTGCATGTATATATATATATATGTATATATTATACATATATAATATGTAGATACTTCTATATCTAGATACTTCTATATCTATTACTTTTAAAACTTTCTTTCTTAAAAAGATATTTTTTAATGTTTATTTATTTTTGAGAGGGAGAGAGACAGCGCAATTGGGGTAGAGGCACAGATACAGAGAGGCACAGAATCTGAAGCAGGCTCCAGGCTCTGGGCTGTCAGCACAGAGCTGACGCGAGGCTCAAACCCACCCACCATGAGATCACGAACTGAGCTGACCTCGGATGTTTAACCACCTGAGCCATCCAAGTGCCCCAAAACCTTATTTCTTTAAATATTTCCTTCCCCATTCCCCCCATATTCTTCTGTAAATACTTTAAAATAAAGTTTGAATGCCATATATTTATTCCATGCATTTTACCTTTTCTTTCCTTCCATCATTTATTTATTTTACTATGGACCTAAAAATATATCCATCTACTCTTAAAACTCCAAGTTTTTATTTTCAGCAATTTCCATTCTATTTTTAGTTCCTTGATATCACCATTTTCAACACTTAGATTTCCTATGTTTGATCTTTTTGATAATAACAACAAAACCTGTGCTTTCTTCATGATTATAATTCTCTCTCCTGTCTCATCTCTTTTTTCTTAAATTTTATTTATTTACTTTGAGGGGAAGAGAGAGAGCGAGAAAGCAACTGAAAGAGGGGCAAAAAGAGAGGAGAGAGAGAGAGAGAGAGAGAGAGAGAGAGAGAGAGAGAGAATCCCAAGCAGACTCTGCATCGATATGGGGCTTGAATTCACAAACCAGATTATGACCTGAGCCAAAATCAAGAGTCGAATGCTTAATTGACTAAGGCACCAGGGTGACCCTCTCTCTTATCTCTTTAAGGTTCCTAACTTCATATATATTTTAAATCCCTGAAGTGGTTGATTTGATTTTTTTTTTTTTTTTGAGACAGAGAGAGAGAGAGGTCTCATGTACAAGTGGGGGGGAGAGGAGCAGAGAGGGAATCTTAAATAGGCTCAATGCTCAGCACAGAACCCAATATGGGGCTTGATCCCATGACCCTGAGGTCATGACCTGAGCTGAAATCAAGAGTCAGATGCTCAACTCTCTGAGTCACCAAGGCATCCCTGAAGTGGTTTAGTTTTTATTTTATTTCACACTATCTTGTTAGCTTTTTTTTTTAAATGTTGTTACTAATCTTTGGATATTTGGTACTATTTACTGTGAGTTTTTCTTTGCCAATGTGATTTCTTGGTAGGCTCTTCAAAGACCCTGGCTAAGCAGTGTTTGCAGGTTGGATTTCTTAGAAACCACATCCTGAGATGGAAAATTTCATGAAGTCAGAATAATGCCCCCTTAAAGATGTCCTCATTCTAATCTTCAGAATTTGTGAATATGTTCAGTTTCATGGCAAAGAGGAACTAAAGTTGTACATGGGATTAAGGTTGTTTAAGATAGGGAGATCGTCCTGGACTATCAAGGTGGAGCCAGTGTTATCATGAGTCCTTGAAGGCAGACAATAATAGAAATAGAAGACAGAGTCAGAGAAGGAAACATGATGACTCAATTGCATACTTATTTACGCATTTCTTTTTTCCAAGTTATTGTTTAAATCCCAGTTCATTAACATAGAGTATAATATTAGTTTCAGGTATAGGATTTAGTGATTCATCACTTACATAAAATAGCCAGTGCTCATGACAACAAATGCCCCCCTTAATACCCATCACCTATTTAACCTATCCCCCCCACCCACCTCCTTTCTAGTGATTATCTCTTTGTTCTCTATAGTGGAGAGTCTGTTTTATGGTTTGCCTCTCTCCTCTTTCCCCCCCCCCCCCATGTTCATCTGTTCTATTTTTTTAATTCCACATTTGAGTGAAATTGTATGTCATTTGTCGTTCTCTGACTGACTTATTTTGCTTAGCATAATACATTCTAGCTCCATCTATGTCTTTGCAAATGACAAGATTTCATTCTTTTTGATTGCCAAGTAATACTCCATTGTGTGTGTGTGTCTGTGTACATATATATATATATATATATACACCACATCTTCTTTATCCATTCATTAGTTGATGGACATTTGGACTCTTCCCATAATTTGGCTATTGTTGATAATGCTGCTATAAACATCAGGGTGCATTTATACAATTAAAGCAAAGTAAGAGCAATATCACATGTGTAAGACTTAAGCTGTCATTATATTGGCTCTGAAAATGGGTAAGAGAGCCATGAATTAAGGAATGTGGACAGCCTACGGAAGCTGGAAAAGGCAACTAAACATATTCTCCTCTAGTGTCTCTAGAAAAGAATGCAGACTTGCTGAACACTTTATTTTAGCTCAGTGAGATATGTATGCATCAGCTTTCTAACAAACTGAACTGCAAGATGATAAATTTATGTTGATTTAAGGCACTCCATTTATGGTAATGTATCAGAGCAGCATTAGAAAACTAATACAGCTTTGCTCCCAAGATCAGCACCTGGGTGAGATGGATGAAAAGAGAGGGAGAAAATGATTTTTAATGAAATGGCAACGAAAGTGTCAGCCAGACGTTTAATTTTTTTTAGTGTTTATTTATTTTTGAGAGGCAGAAAGAGTATGTGAGTGGAGGGAGAGAGAGAGAGACAGAGAGAGAGAGAGAGAGAGAGAGAATCTGAAGCAGGCTCCAGGCTCTGAGCTGTCAGCCCAGAGCCCAATGTGGGGCTTGAACCCACTGACTGTGAGATCATGACCTGAGTTGAAGTCAGATGCTTAACCAACTGAGCCATCCAGGTACCCCTTTCAGCCAGATATTTATACAGGAGTCTTTGGAGCTGGAATGGCCCTTCATAGTTGTCCTGATTGGGGTGAATCGGGCAAGCTTTATGCTGCTTTACCAACCAGTCATTTTTGGGGCTCTCTGGGAGGAGGATTTGATCTTAGGTGAAGAAGGTCCATTAGGCAAGAGAAGAAGCAAAGAGGCACACATTACAGTGGTTTGGTGATTGAGAACTTCAGATCTGAAAATGGGTTAAGGATGACACCCTGTAGCATCCACTGTAAAACCCAACTAGGGTAAGAGTTTTGTGTAGTGGAGACACTACTGTGAAACTCCACCTAATTCTTTAGGAATTTGCTTTTTGTTGCTTTTTGCCTCTGGCTTTTCTGAAAATCTCAAGACAGAGAAACATTCACGTCCCCCCACCCCCAACCCTGTCTTTGAAATATAACTACGTCTTGCGTTTGCAGGTATACTCTAGGCTGCTTATTCTTGTCCTTTAATAACTGTTCCTATTGCTTTGGAAGGTATATATAAAAACCACTTAGTTTTAACATCAATTTTAACATATCTAAAGATTTCGGGGGTGGGAGGAATGACAATAGTTACATAGGCTGCCACCTTGTTAATAGAAACTGTCACATTATTTTTTAAAAGCATGGGAAACCTATTTTTTTAGTATATCCTATTTGACAATAGATCTGAGTGAAGTCATTTTTTCAGTTAATATTCATTTATGATAGTTTTCATTGTTAAATTGTTGTATGATCATTAAACATTTTAAACTCCACATGGTAGAATGAGAGGAATTGATGGTATCTGTATTGCAATGACCCTAAAACATTTTGACACTGTGATGCTATTTCAAAATACATTTTTCTGTATTTTTGACTTATTCACTGAAATTATATATTATTTTATATGTTTCATGTACATTTATAAACAAAAGTATGTACATTATGTGTAGATTCCTAATGCACTTTTTTTTTTCAGGTAGCTTTATTTTTTTATTTTTTTATTTTTTTATATATATGAAATTTATTGACAAATTGGTTTCCATACAACACCCAGTGCTCATCCCAAAAGGTGCCCTCCTCAATACCCATCACCCACCCTCCCCTCCCTCCCACCCCCCATCAACCCTCAGTTTGTTCTCAGTTTTTAACAGTCTCTTATGCTTTGGCTCTCTCCCACTCTAACCTCTTTTTTTTTTTTCCTTCCCCTCCCCCATGGGTTCCTGTTAAGTTTCTCAGGATCCACATAAGAGTGAAACCATATGGTATCTGTCTTTCTTTGTATGGCTTATTTCACTTAGCATTACACTCTCCAGTTCCATCCACGTTGCTACAAAAGGCCATATTTCATTTTTTCTCATTGCCACGTAGTATTCCATTGTGTATATATACCACAATTTCTTTATCCATTCATCAGTTGATGGACATTTAGGCTCTTTCCATAATTTGGCTATTGTTGAGAGTGCTGCTATGAACATTGGGGTACAAGTGCCCCTATGCATCAGTACTCCTGTATCCCTTGGGTAAATTCCTAGCAGTGCTATTGCTGGGTCATAGGGTAGGTCTATTTTTAATTTTCTGAGGAACCTCCACACTGCTTTCCAGAGCGGCTGCACCAATTTGCATTCCCACCAACAGTGCAAGAGGGTTCCCGTTTCTCCACATCCTCTCCAGCATCTATAGTCTCCTGATTTGTTCATTTTGGCCACTCTGACTGGCGTGAGGTGATACCTGAGTGTGGTTTTGATTTGTATTTCCCTGATAAGGAGCGACGCTGAACATCTTTTCATGTGCCTATTGGCCATCTGGATGTCTTCTTTAGAGAAGTGTCTCTTCATGTTTTCTGCCCATTTCTTCACTGGGTTATTTCTCTTCTGTCTACTTAAGTACCTATTTTGTTTTTGCAATCATCAAAGCCATATAATAAAAATATTTTTGGGGCGCCTGGGTGGCTTAGTCGGTTGAGTGCCCGACTTCGGCTTAGGTCACGATCTCATGGTTTGTGAGTTTGAGCCCCGCGTCAGGCTCTGTGCCGACAGCTCAGAGCCTGAAGCCTGCTTCAGATCGTGTCTTCCTCTCTCTCTGTCTCTCCCCCACTCATGCTCTCTCTCTCTCTCTTAAAAATAAATAAACATTAAAAAAATTAAAAAAAATATTTTTGTGTGCAAAGCTCATTTTATATTTGAAATAGATAATATAATTATTCCATATGTCCAATGATCCTTATTTCTTCATTTACAGCCATTTAAAAACTTCTGCCATTTCCCATCAGCTGCTAGTAATCCTTTAACATTTCTTGTTGTACAGCCTGGCTGGCAATGAAGTCTGTCAGTTTTTGTTTCTCTCAAAATGTCTTTATAGATAACTGAAGATGAAAAATAAAATTTGAATGGACACTTGTAATTGAGCTAGTAATCAAATATTTCCTATAATGAAAAACCTAGGTACAGATATCTTCACTCCACTATATGTATAAAGAGGACTTAATATCTCACAACATTGTACACGTGCTTCCAAACCATATGAGAAGGAAATCTACTGAGAAATCCAGTATCTGAACTGAATCAGACCGACTCCAGGATTGGATATTTTTACCACTTATCCCTATGGCCTTTGTGAGATAGATATGAAAAATTGTCAAGGGGGAAGACTGAGGAGATCGGTCATGAACAAAGGACAGTGGGACCAAAACCTCAGAGATGTCAATCCCCATAGCTAAGGATTCAACGAACCTAGAACACATGGTCAGGCCAGTGCATGGGGATAGTGAAAGCTCAGGTTGAAAATGCGTCTCCTATGCCAGGTTATTATGTTTGAGCTTAGAATATGGATTAAGTACTATTTTATCTAGGAAACAACAATCCATAGAATTAGGCTGCAAAATATTACTTAGAGGGAGATGGAATGTATCTATCTTTATGTCATATATAAATGATAATATTTGTGGGGTTTTGCCCCACATGTGTAATTTTCCTTCTATAAATTCCTATCTATGTCATTTTTTTCCCCTTAGGCTTCTGTTGATCTAAATCATAGTCTAGGAGTTTTGCCAGCAATCTCAGAGGATTCGATCCCTGGGCACAATTTATAGTAGAAAATGGAGTTAACTCATTTTTCTAAAATTAGAAGCAGCTAAAGCCTTAATATACAATGACTCTCCTTGGATGTATTTTTTCAAAAAAGGCAAATAGAGCTGTGCTGCTTGATATTTGCCTTATATCTCTATTCCTGTGGAGGAATGAAGCATCAAAGATGAGTTTTCTTTTGATTTGGGTATGTACTGCAGTCAAGTGAAAGAGATATGGTCAACTGTGGCTGACAACTGCTGGCCTAATATGATAGGATATGCATCATGTGGTCCAATTTCTGAATCTAATGGAGAAAAACCTTGCACTTTTTTTTTTTACTGAAAATTTTATTTTTTTCATTGCAGTTTTTTTTTTGTTTGTTTTGGTTTTGTTTTTGTTTTGTTAATGTTGCCAGTTTAATCTTGCAGCTTTTAAATGGAGAATAGGTTTCCTTACAAATATCTAGGAAGATCCAAGTCTTTTAACATCCATCTATGAAATGAGCATACAGTTGGTTGATAAAGTATAATTTCTGTTTCTTCCATGGGTTATAGGGAATGAATGAAATAGACTTCTGTAGCACGGCGAATACCTGAGGTGAGCGGTAGCATACTACTGAGAGTCTATTTTCAGAGTTAAACCCAAGGTAGGCATCAGGGTATTAAAAGGCTTGTTCTTGGCCAGCATCCTGCTACTGGATGGTGGCTGTTACCTGGAGTTTCAGTCCTTAAAAAACACAAATAAACACAAAATAAAAAACACAAATTGTGTTAAAAAACACAACTCTTCTCTCCCTCTCTCTCTCCCTCTCTGTTTCTCTTATTCTCACACACACACACACACACACACACACACACACCCCTCTAATCCTAGAATGGATATAGCATTTATTTTATTTTTTTACCTGGCTATGTTTCCCCAAGAAATATGGAGCTATATAAAGGATAAAAAATGGAGTCTATGCTACTTCATCCTGATCTTGAATCCCTCTGCCTCAAGGTGGAGACCCAGAGAACATTCCTTTATTTCATTATTTGAGTTTATAAGTGATTAGGTGCTTCTTCATTGTTTTTAAGGGATTGCAAAAGCACCCTTCCCTGTGTCCTTTACACAATCACAGAAGGCAGTTGCCTCTCCAACCAGACTTTGTTGTTCCAGACACAGACAGTTCTGTGCTGCTCAAAAATGCCTTCTTCAGGTGCATGCCACCTGAAGCCTTCCAGGCAGTCTTTTACCCACATCCCCAGTTAGGCAAAAGGAGTGCACTCAGTACATGCTAGTTCCTTAGCAGTGGTGAAATCGGCAGGCTTTCCCAGAGGAACTGGTGCGGTGTGGAGGGTAAATGAAGAAGCTTTCAAATACCACTAGAAACCACCATTCCCTGAACACTCTAAAATGCAGTGGGCTATGAAATGGGATGGTCTTGGGAAAATAAGGACATGAATGAAAATAAACATAAGGTTTATCATTATCTTTCTTTCTGGGATGTTTCAAGTGTAGAGGTATATGACCCAGCTGGTACGTGCTCCTGGGAAGGCATCCCAGAGTGTCTGTGCTTTTGATTGTGATAATGTGTACTTCTGATATTGTGTTTCTCTCTTTTTGACAGGATATTTGGCTGGATCTTGGCATTTTCTCTATGTCCAGAAGTGATACATGAATCATTAGATAATTTCTGCACTTCCCAATTACAGGAGTGTCTTGTACATATGTGCCTGCCACTCTACTTTCTAGCTGGCTTATCTCCTTTTGGATTATATCTGCATTTCCATGTGTGCATCCTTGATTTTTCATGTGCCCCTCTTCAGATGAGAGCTTTACAAAAGGTACAGGGCATACAAAATGATCCATACTTAATATCAAGTTCTGTGTCTTATAACTTTGCCATAGGCTTGCTGATGAGCCTCATGTGTTAAACAAAAATGAGTAATAAATTCTTTGAGACTGGCCCATTCAAATAAGTATGGCTCAGTTTATAATAAAAGATATACATTAACAAGCCCTTTCAAATAGCAGTCTTTTTCATTTTCATTACATATTGAAACACTAAGCTAATCATTTTCATAACCACATCTTATTCAAGCTTCTTTTTCCCTCCTTCCAGGAATGGCAACTCCTTCTCTGTCACTTGGGAGGATGTTTTATCCCAACAGGAGCATTTTTCACCCAGATACATTCTTCCTCGTTGGAATCCCAGGGCTGGAAGGGGCCCATGCCTGGATCTCCCTGCCTTTCTGCTCTGTCTACCTTATGGCTTTGCTGGGCAATGCCACCATTTTGCTAGTCATCAAGATGGAGCAGACCCTGCGGAGAGAGCCCATGTTCTACTTTCTGGCCCTCCTTTCAACTATCGATTTGGCCCTTTCCACAACCTCTATGCCCCGCATGCTGGGTATCTTCTGGTTTGATGCTCATGAGATTAACTTTGGGGCTTGTGTAGCCCAGATGTTTTTGATCCATGCCTTCACTGGCATGGAGGCTGAGGTCCTGGTAGCCATGGCCTTTGACCGTTATGTGGCGATCTGTGCTCCACTCCACTATAGGACCATCTTGACATCCCGGGTGCTGGTGGGCATCAGCATGTGCATTGTGATTCGTCCTGTTCTGTTTACACTTCCCATGATCTATCTCATCTACCGCCTACCCTTTTGTCAGGCTCGTGTAATAGCTCATTCCTACTGTGAACACATGGGCATTGCAAAACTGTCCTGTGGAAACATCCGTATCAATGCCATCTATGGGCTCTTTGTGGTGTCTCTCTTTCTTCTGAACCTGTTCCTTATTGGCATCTCCTACATTTACATACTCCGAGCTGTCTTCCGCCTCCCATCACATGATGCTCGGTTAAAAGCCCTAAGCACGTGTGGCTCTCACACTGGGGTCATCTGCGTTTTCTATATCCCCTCAGTGTTCTCCTTCCTCACTCACCGATTTGGACACAACATACCACGCTACATTCACATTCTTGTTGCCAACCTCTATTTGGTTATCCCACCTTCGCTCAACCCCATCATTTATGGTGTAAGGACCAAACAGATACGAGAGCGAGTGCTCTGTGTCTTTGCTAAAAAGTAGATACTCTTGCCTTTGTTTACCAAACATTTTGATCTAGCAAGGAAAATGTGTGTTCTTTCTGGAGATTTTTCTCTGTGTACATTTAGTGCCACAAGATGATATTCCAGGGGTTTTGATCGGGCCTGTTATTGATTCTATGATTTGAATAATCTTCAAAATGTCTCAGGTTCAAGGACTAATTCCTATTGTGGAAGCAAGTACTGTTTTCATTATTTCACTTTGTGTGAGAATGAACAGTCCAAGCAATGACACTTCCCATCATTACATTTGCTAACAGTGCTCTTTTCTCCCCTGTTTTTAAGTTCTTTATTTTTCCCTCAGTTCAACAAAAGTAAGACAAGGAAACATAACTAATACCTTTGTTCCCACAACATGAAATTAAAAACTATTATTACTGAGACTTATTTATCTTTAATGTTATTCTTAATCAAACACATGAGACAGTTAAGTTGCAATGACCTATGACTCGTACCCCAAACCACTTCCCATTTTTTTCTTATCCTCAGAGACAGGAATGACCATCACATGACTTTCTTCTTTCTTGGAGTCTAAACAGATCATTTTAAGTTCAGTTTTCTCTGTGGGGGTTGGGATTATAATTTTTTACTTCATGTAAATGGTAATATACTGTATCATTTCATAGGCAATTTTTTCACTTAATATTAAACTTAGAGATCTGTTTGTGTTTATACATATGGGATACAATATTCCTTTTTAAATATACTCAAATCTGTAATTTGCATTTTATCTTTTCATAATATGAATGTATGTAATATTTTATTTTTAATTCCAAATCGATGTTGTGACATCTTTATGAATTGTTTTTGTGCATATTTGAAAATTTTCTAGTGGTTCTACACTTACAAGGAGGACTGTCAGATAGTAGGTTACTGATGGAACAGGTCACATTCTTGTTTATTTTTATTGTGGTTATTTACTGTGATTTCTTTGTGCCCTCCCCAAGTTTTCTGCCCAGCTTCTTAAAAATCTCATAGCATGAGTTTTTGATTACACCTGACATATTAACACCTTTCTATAAACCCTTTATAATTAATACCTTATTTTCATATCGCAGATTAAATTTTTAAATGAAATCAGTACTGATAATATTATCTATAACACAGCATTTTATCCCTTTGAAACTTAGGGCTTTTGCACAGCTTTATTATATATGGACATCCCAACATCTATATTGTTATTGGGGTGTGTGTGTTTATTAAGTGTTACTTTTAATTCTAATCTACTTGCAACTTATTTTGATGTAAGGTGTAAGAATATTAAACACCTTTCTGTTTCTATTTCTAATCTGTTTAATAACATAATTGATTTAAGAACTCATCACTTCAGAACTGATTTGCATTTTTTTCTTTCTTCATATTAAATTTCAATTTGTACAAGAGTTTGCTTTTCATTTATATAGTTGGTTTGCTGTTTGTTCTTGAATCAGTGTCAGTCATCACTAGAGAACTACATTTTAATGACTTTTAAAGCTGATTATCCTCCTGTACTTTTCTCACTCTTCATTTGTTCTTTAAGCTAATTTGTAGAACAATAAGATGAAATGCTGTCATTTTGCTATAGTTAAAAATATCCTGATGGAATTTTGAGTTCACTTATTCCTTGGCTTATTTACTATCAATCAATTAAACAATGTGTTATTAATTCCTTGAAATATTAACTGAGACTTAATTATGCTCCTCATTTTGATAAGCACAGATGATAAAATGTGCATCTGTGACTGTTCTGTGACTACCCTGTTAGCACTCTGTTTCCCAGAATTCTCTTCCCTGTAAGTTTCCAGTTGAGAGTTGGTCACATAAGAAATGCATAAGCCGTGGGAGGAAATGTGAAACAGCAGCCATTATTTTCTGTGGCTCAATATTGTTTTCAGGCAGTGATAGAAACACAGCAATACTAGAGGATTCTAATTTCTCCCCGTATCCCTAAGCTTCATGCACAGCTCTCCATGCCTACTGACCTGCTGACCAACAGCCATCACAAATCTACCACCAGGTATTTTACTTGTACACACAGAGGCAGTAGCCAGGAATAACAACCATCTACCTTAAATTTCGACACTCACTCCTTTATGATTCCATCCCAGAAGCTGAAAGTACCTAGTCTTTTTTTTTTCATTTCTTTTTAATGTTTATTCATTTTTTGATAGAGAGACAGAGTGTGAGCGGGGGAGGGGCAGAGAGAGAGGGAGACACAGAATCCGAAGCAGGCTCCAGGCTCTGAGCTGTCAGCACAGAGCCAGATGTGGGGCTCAAACTCACAGACTGTGAGATCATGACCTGAGCCAAAGTTGGACTCTCAACCAACTGGGCCACCCAGGCACCCCTGAAAGTACCTAGTCTTCTGCAAACATCACCTTATTCATGCAGGCCTAATCTGACTAGAAAATTTGTTTTGGGATCTATTTTTCCCCCTAGCTCCTCCCACAATTGCAACTAACTCCTATATTTATTTATTATTTATTTTTTATTTTTTAAAATTTACATCCAAATTAGTTACCATATAGTGAAACAATGATTTCAGGAGTAGATTCCTTAATGCCCCTTACCCATTTAGCCCATCCCCCCTCCCATAATCCTTCCAGCAACCCTCAGTTTGTTCTCCACATTTATGAGTCTCTTCTGTTTTGTCCCCCTCCCTGTTTTTATATTATTTTTGTTTCCCTTCCCTTATGTTCATCTATTTTGTCTCTTCAATCCTCATATGAGTGAAGTCATATGATTTTTGTCTTTCTCTGACTGACTAATTTCACTTAGCATAATACCCTCCAGTTCCATCCACGTAGTTGCAAATGGCAAGATTTATACCTTTGATAGCCAAGTAATACTCCATTTTATATATACATTTTCTTTATCCATTCATCCATTGATGGACATTGGGCTCTTTCCATACTTTGGATATTGTTGATAGTGCTCTAAAAACATGGGGGTGCATGTGTCTCTTCGAAACAGCACACCTGTATCCCGTGGATAAATGCCTAGTAGTGCAATTGCTGGGTCATAGGGTAGTTCTATTTTTAGTTTTTTGAGGGACCTCCATACAGTTTTCCAGAGTGGCTGCCAGCTTGCATTGCCACCAACAATGCAAAAGAGATCCTCTTTCTCAGCATCCTCGCCAACATCTGTCGTTGGCTGAGTTGTTAATGTGAGCCATTCTGACAGGTGTGAAGTGGTATCTCATTGTGGTTTTGATTTGTATTTCCCTGATGATGAGTGATGTGGAGCATTTTTTCATGTGTCGGTTGGCCATCTGGATGTCTTCCTTGGAGAAGTGTCTATTCATGTCTTTTACCCATTTCTTCACTGGATTCTTTGTTTTTTGGGTGTTGAGTTTGATAAGTTCTTTACAGATTTTGGATACTAACCCTTTATCTGATATGTCATTTGCAAATACCTTCTCCCATTCTGTCGGTTGCCTTTTAGTTTTGCTGATTTTTTCCTTCGCTGTGCAGAAGCTTTTTATTTTAATGAGGTCCCACTAGTTGATCTTTGCTTTTGTTTCCCTTGCCTCCAGAGATGTGTTGAGTAAGAAGTTGCTGTGGCCAAGATCAAAGAGGTTTTTGCCTGCTTTCTCCTCGAGGATTTGATGGATTCCTGTCTTACATTTAGGTCTTTC